>NW_019214081.1:0-290189 GCF_002532875.2 Varroa jacobsoni | reverse complement strand
TTCAGGTCAATTCATCAGGTAGAATCGATCTAGCTTTGAGAAACGCACAGAATCACACTTTAGGCCCAAAAAATCTGTAACATCTTTTCAATAAACCTGAATGGGCAGTTGACACATGTTTTAGTTCTATGAAATCTCTCTGTTAAAAATATGTCCTGTGTTGACGTAACAGTAAACAATCTCACTTATCTCTTTATGCGTTTTTAGGCCCCAGTTTTTACCAATTTCATTGCTTCTATCGTGAACTCTAAAGGAACTCAGCTCACATTCTCATCGGCTCTTTTTTTTTAATTCTGGATTCTCAATCTGAATAACTTCCAGATTCGCCAATGGGGACCACCGCTTTGTCCTATTGGAGACGGGAATGATAAGACTAAGGACAAAGGCGGTTAGTCCAGCGAACAAGGCTGGAGTTTTTTTTGGGCCTCTGAACAAAAGGTTTCATTGATCACAAGCTTTCTACGTTCTCTGCTTACCGTCTTCATTGACTGGGGCTGTAGCTCTAAGCGTGGGCTTGGCTGAAATCCCAAAACTCGAATTCGTTTTCCGTAGTAATGGTCCGGGGTGGTTAAAATATCTCTGTACGATTAGATGTAACTGGTTGAATTTTAACAACGGAACACCGCTGTTTTGCATTTGTGCCTTGCCTCGTTATGAGCAGGAGACATGGCTTACTGAAAAGCGCATATCATTTGAAGATAAATTTTCATCTGCAACAACTCGGTACGATTTCAGTTATCCTGCTGATATCTTCTTTGTTTTTTACCTTGGGGGAACTTTTTGTTCGAATTGTACTCACCACATCAGCGTAGAGCTTAAGTTAGTTCGTCCGTCCTCCACTAAATTTGTCCGATGGATTGGTTGCATTACTCGTAGCCCATCAAACAGCTAATGATACGCGTACTTGGTGTGAATTTCATTTTTTCAGTTTAACTAAAATGGTTGCCATAGCTTTTCGCCGTTAAATTGATTACGGTCCGTCAAGTGAACAGGGTTCCTAACACTGTGATAATGGTAAATAATTCAAATGTCTTGAGTATCTTATCATTTGCGTTATCTTCCTTCTGTTTTAAATACTACGCCCAGATCGTCTTTGCCTAAAGCAGCTCTTATAGCTAATTGACTGACTGGTGTTTGTATAGGTTGTTTGATTTACGGTTGTGATGTTTTATGTGCTCATCGATTAGGCATGTTTGAAGATCGCAAGCAGTATATTACGATGTGCTTCCTATGAGGTATCTGTGTAGCGTGCATAAGGGCTGACACAACAATAACAGAGGCCAATGTTAAGGTCAACATTCAGTCCATTTATTGCTATTTTAGTGAGGAAATGTATTTTGAATATGGCGAATGGAGCAGGGAACCAGACGACGAGTGCTTGTTTACGCGCTTGTCCGCTCGGAGAGGTCTCTATTTACTCCGATATTGTTCCTTGCCTATTCTAACGGTGAGTTTTTGTTGCTAGGGCTGTTCTACGCATTAATAGCGTACACTGATTATTGCTCAAAAAGAAACATCGTTTAATTATTGGCACGATCCTTTCGCAATAATCGGGTGATCGAATACATTGGGGACCGTGTTATGTTTAATGTGTCTCATCTAGCGGGCGCTGTTTAGCTGAATGGCCTTCCCCAGTCGAAGTCATCAGAGGAATAAGCTAACGAGTGTCAGACTAGCGATCTTTACGACTGAGGTTTATGATATTGCTTTAATACCACTGTATATGCTATATTATATCACTGTGGACGAAGGCACCGCATTATACCGACCTGCATAAGTCGACCCTGGCCCGATAATAAGCTTGAAGACGTGTAGAACATTCAAATAGTGAATGAAAACAAATCTACGAACTTTCAAAACTGACGAAATGTGCCAGGGTGCTAGGTTAAGACGTTCACGACAATCCTGATTGTCCTATTTGTCTATAGAGGAAGGTCAGATGATGATCATTCGCAAATCGTGGCCGTTTAGGTTCTTTGAAAGCTTGATAAAACCAGAGTCTTACTCGCGTGCTCTGTTTGTAGTCTTTGATGGGCTCAAAAGCTCGAGAATACAATTGCATTATTTTATGCCTTAAATTGGTGCCACATAGTTCCTACTGTTCACAGCATTATCCCAACAGGGTGAATGATTTTTTTTTAATTTGACTACAGCCGAAAAATTTCTACAACATTTAGTTCTTTTTACATCATTTAGTTCTTTTTTCTTCTCATCATGGCATTTGATATGCTGAGCCTGAAAGAGAAAGAAGTTGAAGACGGAAGAAGTTAATTGGAGAGCCGTAACTAGCCGTCGTCAAATGCCTCTCGATTACAAGGGACCATTGGCCTCTTGCCACATGCCGTCGCCCAAGCTTGAAATCAAGGAATCACGTTCATTTTTTTCGCACTATATAAAACTATCGAAGTTATTACCTTTAACATCACACTTTCATACAGAGTGATATAGTTCATGTTAGTCTATGTTCTGCCTACATGCACAGGTGACGGTCTCAAAGACAACGTCCTGACATTAATCGAAACGTGAAGATTAATAATAAAATGCAGCAATATTGAAATTCTTTTAGGTGGTTCGAACCTGTCGAGTGTCGACCGGGGCACATTAAGGGCGGAACAATTCAAAGGGCCAGTATTCCGTAGTTTTTATGCCGACTCTAAACCGGTAGGTTTTGTTACGAGTTCTATCCTACACATTATAAACCCGAAATTTCTCCTGAGCAGCGACCTGACTTGATGTCAGACGTTGTGGTACATTCCAACCACATCGGTTGTTCTCTCACTCTTTAATAAAATCTTCTATCCCAGAACTTATCCCTGAAGGCCTCATTACGCAAAAGGAAATTACAATCTGATCAGTACCGACACTGTCTTTATTGTGTAATTACTGTGAAGACGTAAACAGTACGTACGGAAACTTAAACTCACTTAATCGCCAGTTAACTGATGAACACATCCCACACAAGTCAGATATATGATCGTAGATTAATGAGTATGTATCGTAACTATATCCCATCTCTAAAAAAAAGGAATGTTATGAAAAAAAAGGATCGTGTACTTAGAGAATAAAGTTAATGAAACGACTGGAAGATAACAAATCATCAGAGAATATATCTGCGAAACAGTGGCCCAAGAGCGGTTCACAGCGATGTCCGTTAAGGAGTAACGGTGTAAAATCTACTAAGCTCTACTAAACGGAATATTCACGGCGGATGATGCGAAGAAATAACAAAAAACTTCAGTGTTTTTGATGACTTTCTTCAATTTTCTGTCCATGATATGGATGTCAGCCCAGTGAGCATACTTGAAAATATGAAGAATCTGCAGTACGAAACTAGTGATATTCCGGGAAGACATTGTCATACTTAATGAAGACACCTTAATTCTTATATAGAATCTCAGTCTGTGTACCACTTCCATGAATTTCCACATAATCCATGACAGAGCCAGGTACGTTCTGAAAAGCCGAACCGTACATGGAAAGGGATCAAAGTTAAGCCTATCAATAAAATGCCGATATTACCAACTGCAGTATTATACGAGCTGCTCACCATACCAGGGATTAACATCGGATTCTCAGTTTGCCTCTATTGTGGGACGTATCGCTAAGCGTTCTGCACATTTGAACGTACCGCGTCTGACACGATCGGGGAAAACGCCAGATATCACATATTCTACTCAACAAATAGCAGTCTTTAGATGACTCATTCTCATGGAGATTCTCCGTTCCATGCGCTGCGCAAACAATCACCAAAGAATATATAGATAGTTTGTCTTGTACCTGTTGACGAAACATTTGAATACAATGTCAGATTATCATTTCCCCGCGTTGACCAGCATGACGAAATGTCTTTCTTGACTTAGCGAATTCAATATCGCTTGAACATACACAGCGTTATTAAGTTCTCTTTCTTCTATCAATACAACGTTTGCACACGGTTTTTGCAACGAATTAGAGAACAAGTTTTTTTTGTTTCAAGTTGTATTCTTTATTCAAATAAAGTTTGAATCTATGCAATTTTAAGCCTATGTCGCAAGCTTCGACGCCTGCATAGTTAAAGCTACATTTTTATTAATTTCACTTGTCACTTCATGTCGAAGTTAACCTCTCACCAAAGTGACCGTTTTACCGCAATTACACCGGTTAGCTGACCCATCAACAAAAACCTTCCTTAGTGAGTGCTTCTCTGATGGCTCCGGAAAAAGAAGTCTGAATATAAAAATGATGAGCACATTTGAGGGATTATTCATTTGTCATACGTCACAAGACTAGTGTGGGGTCTGGCTCTAGAAATGGCGTAACCTTACCCCGCTAATGGTCTGACTCTCTCGGCACGAATATACGACATGCATAACTGATAAACAAAGTACAGAGTATTTGCGCTGCCGGCTCTCGAAGCTTCTGCTAATGACCCTATCGATGAATGGGTCTACCTGTTAAACCTAGTTGCGGCACGACTCGCTTACAATCAGCCTTAATCTTGTGGGTATGCATTGTGTTTACTTAATCGTCAGAGTGTGTAACCCATCTAGTGAAAAAGGTAGTTTCTATTTTTTTGTGTGAATAGGGTATTATAAATAAATGTCTATAGCATCAGCGTACATAGCATTTCATCCCTCAAATGAGCTTCAATTACTTTTGGTAACTATCTGGCGACAGCGTTCCATCCATGCCACTAGAGCAAGCCACTAGCATTCGGTCGTTGCAACATATCCAACAAATTCCTACATCGGCATAGGCAATGCACTACACATGTGTATCGAGCTAAATGCTCACTTGAATTTGCAAATTCAGGGAGAACGAAAAACTAAAACGTCGCATACTACTTACCTACGAGCTCATAAAAAAAAGTTGGCCGTTCAAAATGAGTCGTATATCAATGTTTTTGCGTCAGGAACGAACACGATACACGAGACCACAGTTCCAACAAGCGTTCATTAAGTTTACGGTAGAATATCTATTTTATCTAACACTGCTCATCACAACTGGATTGTGTACCATTGGTGATCTATCATGTCAGAATAGAACAATGAACGAAGCTACCAACGATAGAAGATTGCATCAAGAGTTCCGTACACGATTTTCACTCAGTCGTCGTAATAGGGGCACATTAAAGGCTGCAACCGCTACAACCAACTCCTTGAATTATATTAGTCAAATGATTTTCCCAAATGATACGGAACGTTATAACAGGATAATAAAAATCAATGCGATGTTGTGAAGTAATTCAGTGAAGTCGAACAGATTCAGGCTAGCTGATTGAGACGTTCTCAGTTTAAACTTAAGTAGAATTAACGACAAAGCCAGCTCGATGATTAAGTTTTCACCTGAATACAGAAAATTCGAATGATATCTGGTTGACGGGGCACAATATGAGGCGTTTGCAATTGAAGCATTCGTGGACACCGGATGAAGAAACAAAAATTATATATAGGGAATTACGAGAATATAGAATAGGATATTGCGCAAATTTAATGGTGCTCTTCTTCTAAAATTACGCTATGATCAACGATCTTATCTGTAACACGTGTTTTATGCATGTATAATATATATGTATCCTAAAAAACTTTACCTTTTCTTTCAACGCTGAGCTTGAGGATTATGTTAAAAACAGCGATGGAAAATCACCTAAATCGTTTTGTATGAATTAAATCTGGGAAGGCCAACACATGATTTAGAATGATTAAAAAATCAAACTGAATTTAACAGTTCAGCCGTCTGGGAACTAAACTATGGTTACAAACACCTAAAAAAAAGACGGAAATTTTGTTTCGGGATTAAAAACTATGATCAAATTATTACCGATGATTTCAGGAACACATATTATTACCTCGGTAACGCTCTTATCTATTTTTGTACTTCGTGTAAAACTGCCACCAGTGTTTCGCTCTTAATTGTATTCGCAAACGATTTTTTTCTCTGTTTAATCAAGGCTCTCATTTCAATCCCGAACATGTGAGAAGTGTTTTTAAAAATTCCTTCTTTAAGTTAGTGGAACGTCGCTTGACTTTATAAATATTCCAATAAACGTCTTCTGTAGTAATCGTGCCTTTCCGAAAGAAACTGTGGTGAAATCACTTTACGCTTAGCCTTCGCTGATAGGAAATTTCATCTTTAGCTATAATGAAACCATTCTCCGAATAGTGGGCGAACCGACAATCATCTGAATTTCGAAAGCGATCAGGTACTTCGCTTTCGAAGGCGTGCTTGAGCTATTCACAGGCTCGAAGACATGCTCGTCTCTGTGACAACACCGCTAGACTCTGAACAGAAACACTGTGCCCACTTTTTTAGATCCGTTGGGTCATATTTTACCGAAAATCAAGAACATTTATGGTCTTAAACACCGTGTTCTCAGCGACGAGTCTTTCGATATTATTCCCTTTCAGTCTAGTTATGTTTAGAAGACTAATTCCTTTAGCTAGGCTGTGATTGCCGTACCTTGGCGATTTACCTAGAACAAGCGTGCTTATACACACGGACATTATAAATAATGCTCAAATAAGAACTTACATGCTACATACACAAAAGGAGTACGAGGACATTTGTTGTTGAAACCAGGGTGGCGCTGTATGTCCGCCTGTGTGTTTGCCTCTCCCAAATATAAAAAACGTCGATTAGTATGTTACGATTATGCTGCCATGCCACTCACCAATCACTGTAGCATAAACGTTATTACTGTATGCTCTCAAATGTTACGTAGTATTTGTCGATCCCTTCTTTGCGGTAAGCAAAACGCTCTCTATGAGTGCGTTCGTCAGTAAACAGTCGGCCCGTGGGTTAATAGGCCGAGAAGGCGCTGAACGTGCGCTCTAATAAAGTTTCTTTATGAAATTTTTACGGAGAGGCTTAGATCCGTCAACAGGATAAAAGCGCACATCCAGTAAACATGTAAAAATATTTTTACCGCCAAAGAACTATGCCATTCATATCTGAGTATTGCGCGCTGCTACAGTCGCATGTAGACAGTGAAGCTCGCCACTCGCTAAGACGCCGCCAAGATATAATAATAATAGTTGATATTTGCCTGTTGTTTTCGTCTGCATAATTTTTAGCATATACATTTCTATGTTCGATTTAATTGTGATTCTGTTCTATCCGAGTAAAAAAGTTCTCCGCATATATATATATATATATATATTGCATCGCCGATACGGTCACGTATATGTCATGAAAAATGGGCGTTAGTAAATTCAATACCGTAAATATCCAACTTACAATATATCTTAACTTTTCCGATCTGCACTTGAGAAAGAGCCTTATGATACAAAGAAACTGGCTATGTTCTCCCATGATAAAAATTAATCGATGTAAGTGAGATACGTCTTTTTCTTGCTTGTAGTTGCTTGATCTACAGTAAAATTTAAACACCAGAAAAAAACAGTGTAATTTATACGACTATAAAACAAAGCCTTCATTTTTCGATATTATTACTGATTATACAGTTAACTTGTAACACTACTTCACGTTACAAGTTACCGCTCCACCTATCAATAGAGTTTAATATGAAATTTAATTACGAAGTAGTCCAGGTAACATTTTTTTAATGTGTACACAATATTACGACGCTACCCTGGAACGCTGTCGGTCATGATATAGGAGATTAAAAGATTTATTGTTTTACATCTCATCCAAATTAAGGAAGAACTTTGTTCAGATTTAATAAATGCATGTTCTATTTATAATAAAATTCCTTTACACACTGAAATTAAGATACAAGTTTCACAACCCGTTAGGCTTTCATCGATCTCTTTAATAACATAATGAAACTTACCACAGGTGCCATTACGACTATGTTTTTTTTTTTAAATTTTATATTATTGTTTTCACTAGGTAGTATTTATGGATCAATATACATGTTGGTTCAAAATGTGTGTTATGATTCACGGACGAGTAGCCTTCGGTCATTTTGACTGCAGTTCCAATTCGGTTCTTTTTGCAATTTTCCAAACGCCTCCTCCATAGCGCGTTGACGTTGCCAAGTCAAGATCGAAGACGCTCACTCAATAACGCCTTGATCGAACGGGTTCGAATATAGGCTGCATGACGACCGTATGCGCTCCTTATAAAATATGCTCAGATTATCAGACTGTCTTACGCTAAACGATCAGAATGGGACGGTGCACTATCCTGTTGGACGGAAAAACGTCATGCGTTGACATGACATTTTTTCAAATACTTCATTCCTTGCGGTGCGCCCCTCGTAGAACAAGCGGATATATTTTCTCGTTGCATGTTTAGCGCTCAAAAGGATACGAATATTGGCCAAATATTTGATTTTACCCTTTGACGCATCCTCTGAATCGTGAACAAACCATCAATTATCATTGCAGTGACTCTTTGTATCGATAATAAACATTATCGAGCCAGAAAACCATCAGAGACGACCCCTTGCTTCGTTTTTAAACGAGTTGAAGTCTTCGTAGCAATTTGTTTAATGTTTAATTCTTTAACAAGCTCATCGAAGTAGAAAGATAATCAGAAATGCACTTTTCGGCGGCGGCGGCGGCGGCACCGGCACCGATTACCACTGTTTTAATCTGCTGTGGGCTTTCCGTTATGCTGTGTTTCGTCGATGCTTCTTTTATAGCCGTCTTGTCACCCGAAATGCTATACATTGCCTATTTAAGCTAACTAAACGCTTCATCTAATGCTAAAAAACAAGATAATAATCTTGGTTTAAGTTGCACAAATTGAGTATTTTGTCCCACCATACCTGCAAGCCTGTTTACAACGAGCTTCTGTATGGTGAGAATGGTTTTGAGTGAACGCATCCAGGCAATTTAACTTCTGGAAGTTGAACTTACAGTCAACTTCTAGAAAAAAAATAGAGTGATTCTTTTTCATCTCATCGTGGCTGCATATATAAAGTGCAAACTTTACCAAAAAAGTCGTGGGTTTTTAAGGGCAGAGTTGATTTTTTAAAGGTACAGACGTCGGAGAAGAATTGACGGCATTACAAGCTTGGCAAGGCTGACCAACAACTACGTACAGCCCTTTGTTTATATAGATACTAGTAAAGAAAAACTGGTCCTATGTATTTTTATTTATTCGCGCAGGTTTATTTGTCAGCAAACGCTTTGCGATCGATTGCTGTGAAAAAATACTCAGTGTACTTGAGAAAACGATATTACCAAAATTCTCGTTGTACATAAATTGTTCCTTTTTTAGTGATATTTATTTGTTCGGAAGCAATAGCATATGTTTTAGAGATAAGCTTCGTACGGTGAAGAATATTTGGAGAGGTTTATAACAATCGCAATTGTATTATTTATATTTCATTGCGCATCTGTATGCGTGTGACCGTTTCGGAGTACTTCGTGTTTCTTTTCAATGCTTGTTTTTTTTTAGCTTTTTACTTCATCAAGTCGTTTTACCTATAATACTAAATAGCCAAATATCGCCAATGCATTACAAAAAAAATTAAAGAGAGAGCTATTACTCATCCCCGATCGGGATCCAGGACAGAACTTTTGGGACGGGCCCTGTGGGCAAGTGAGTAAGTATTGAATGTTGCTGGTACATTGAACTCATGAAACCAGCGGAAATATCTGAAATTGCAGTCCTGCTACTCGGTGTATTGGCTCCATCGCTGATATTCTCCATCTTTTTCGATGGACAACATCACGTTAGCCTTAGGGATAGCAGCTTTTAATGGTGCATTCTATAGTGACTAATCAGACATTTCACCTGACTACGTTTAGCGAGGGCGAGACCTTTGTTGATCACCGAATGTGCTCGTACGAAACTCTTTTCTCAATTACCCAAAAGAAGTTGCGTGCACTCATAACTTCTCCATTCCCAGATGAATTCTGTCAAAACCTCTTCTAGATGTATGTATAATCAAACAACTAGTTATAGATTATAGTTAAGCATTTTAATTAGTTGCACGTAAGAGTACAATTTGATATAATGCAAGTCATGCTTTAAAGGACAAGAAATGCATCTGTCATGGTGCTTGCGGAGTTCTGCTTTCGCTGATCCTAAATTCGCTGACGGCACCAGTTGCTGGTTTTACGGTTTTTGTAGCCGTAAAGGCTCATCCAAGTCAACGTATTTTCTCGTTGGAATTTCTGTTTACCTTCTTGCACTTGTTCAGCGTTGCAGAGATCAGGGTTGTTCCCACGACATCTGTGTTCTTTAGGAACTTGCTGTTATTCATAGCTTCGCTGTTCTATCAGAGCTTTTACTGATAGTATCGCAATGATAATTCGAAGCAGTAGAAACCGATCTGTTGCTAACGGCTCGAGACTGGCTCTCACCAGTATACCGAGTGTTCGTTCACTGCTCTCTAAGAGAAGTTGCTTCCAATATTACTATGATTAGTGTTATGATATGGGCTAAACCTCGCTTATCCCTTTTTACTATTCTAACGTGTCTCGTCTTATGTTACCGCAATTCCTTTTGGTAACCTTTTTACCGATCGCGTTTCTCCTATACTACCTCTATTCTCTCACACCTCAAATGATACAGTACCCCTCTATTATGTATCTATAAATCTGTATCGGTCCTTTTTATTTCTTCTTGCGTGTTGGTCCGGGGATTGACCTACCTTCACTAAAACCCATTTTAATCAAAGAATCACATATTTTTTTAATCGTAAGCCTGAAGCAAGCATCTTCTTTTTCGTGGAAGCTTCAATCAGTCAATGAAAATGGATACGAACTTTGTCGGGACAATGGAGACAGGTTCATTGAGCGCGAGCTGCGGTAAAACAGGACATCGGTCCAGGCAACCTCAAGGCTAACAACAGAGGACGTTCAGCATTTTCGCCTCCATTGTCAGATTCCACAGGGTGGCACTCTAGTCACGTCACCGACGTCGTGACCTTTAGCGGATCAACGTTTCCTTTGGCCTTTGAAAAACATTGATGAGGAACCAGTCATACAGTCAGACTTATAGAGCCGTTACTTTATAGCTCCCTCACGCCTTACACAATCCGTTCAGCCATTTTACTCAAACCAGTATTTTTAGTTATAGCTGTGCTTCGAAGGTGTACATTGGCCAAAAATTAGCTGACTGCTCCCAGCGACTACAGCTTCAAGTCCAACGATGCTCGTGTACAAAATAAGCAGTCAACTAATAATTAAGTTGATATTTTGTTCTTCAAACCAATATATCTATAAAAACGGACAGCTACAGAAGGAAGATCTATGTTCTAAGCCTTCGCCAAAAGACACACTTTATGAATTTGAAATGTGCCGATGATTTTGTAGCAATCTACGAACCACCTACCATTAATCTCGAAAAGCTTGCACGCTTCTTTATCGTTTGTCAGGATGAGCAAGGAGCCGGGTATTTTTAATGATGAAAAATGGCGTTCCAAACATAAACGTATCGCTTACAGAATAACAGATATTTATATGCAGTCAATTTGTTCTATATTGTCCTACATGCATACTTGTCCAGGTAGTCCATACTAATAAATTCGTATACTTTCTAATTTAAGATTTACGCTATTACGTTATTGAGGACATTCGCAAACGTTGGCCGGCACCGCCCGTCACGTATGCTTGCTATTAATTTCCGCATCATTTGTTACCTTCGGTACGACCTTCAGGACAAAGCTTCATATTATAATTTTTTAGTTTTGCGCATGGCCGTTTAAAGTACGCGGTAGTTTGAGGGCAAGAGACCATCGAGAGTCAGGCAGCGACAAGAAAAACCTTGGCTCGTACGTCTATGCCCAAGAGGGTAAACAGTACAATGCAAGTGATTGGATCGGTACACGCGCACACGCACATATACCGTAAGGACCGTAAGGAAACCGACGACTAGAATTCGTACGTGACCTGTGGACAACTGTAGATTGTAAAGCAATCATCGGCTACCACAACGAATACACACTATCACTGCCATAACAACTTATCGTCTGCTCCAATGCCATTGAACAGACTAAAAGCTTTAGTCGAAACTAAACACAACGTTTTTGCTGATTTTTCCATTCGATCGATCACTCGACATCCTCATTTACGACAAATAAAAGCTTCTGAACGATAGGAACCAAGTTGTTATTAAGATTGAAAATAGAAAAATATTTCACTAATAGCGCTTCAAGCCTTCTACAATATATAGATATATACAAAAGATGAATACTGCGCGTTGTTGATCCTTTATTAGTCTTTTTAAAGTTCTTTTGAAGATTGATATAGATGCGCAATTGATTTGTCATTCCCATATGAAGCTGGCCAAAGTCGCAGCTGGTCTAGGTCGAGCACGATTCCTGCTTGTCCTAGTATTTTACTACAATAGAGCCTCAAATGTTGGCACGTTCTACCTCGTTTCCGGCAGTCGGCTGCTGCTGCTGCTGCTGCTGCTGTTGATCCTGGTACAGTTTTCTGCGACTGCCAGTTGCTAGATTTGTCAAAGCCCTACTGATTGGGGCACACGCGCAGCATCGCCATTTGCACCAAAACCTCAACTCGGGCTGAATAATCAGGAAAATTGGGGCACTTGCGATGAAGTTTAGCAAGAGAGCCATATCACAAATGTCCTCCACCCAATAAGGAACATTAATATGCAACATCCGTATTTCAATCATTACCTGGTGTAAAACGTACAAAAAAAGGTAACATTATAATGTCAAGCTAGAAAGCGTTAGTTATCAGGGAGTGGTATATAATTGGCTGGCCACATATAGACAGCTCTGTGACTACTAAGTAGTTAGTACGCCTGAATAAAGTTCCGCCAGCTGTTTGTCTACGTAAAAGTGTTAACAGAATCATTGACAAACAGAACTCAAAGAAGAGTCTGTCATCTACGACAATTTTATTTCTATTTGGCGTGATATGAAGAATGCTGCATATTGTAAACATTAGAGCTAAAGGCAATCGTTGAATGCTGTCAACAACGGCTACTGGAGATCCTTAATGAGGATAGGGCTACGATCGAAATCGCAGTAACAAAGTACACTCGTCCGTTGTTCGCTCACTGTTGACAAAACGTAAACGTACTTGTTGAAATCTGACAAAAAACAACTGTTTCGGGATAAGCAGTTACCTACTTTCTACCTATCGACGTTTTTTTTACACAAGCGTGTCATACATGATAAAAAGGCTCGAAAGAAATACTCGTGCATTGCCTAGAGCTGATTCTAGCCGGTTAGTCAGTCCTGTCCCTACGCTAGTCTATACGCACATAGGCTATGATGTGCTCGAATTAAAAAAGTACTGCCACAGAATATAGGAGTACATAATTTCATTAGGAAACGTATTGAAATTAATAAAATGAGACTTCTAATTAAGTATCAGTTTACCTTGCTTTTGAAATAGACGCTCAGAGATCAAAAGAAAATAGTTAAAATAAAGGCAACTTCCTCCTTTGGATATATATATTCGTTTCGACTAAAAAATAATAATAAAATGTTTATTGACAATGCCTTTGTAATATAAGCATAAGCTGCATTGTTATGTCAACAGCACAAGATAAATTATAATGCGATAAAAAAACGTACGGCAAATGGCATGACAAAAAGTGTATTCTTGATGGTGAGACAGTTGACAAGTTTCTGTTCAGACCAGAAACTTATGAGACGCGCAGGAACCGATGCCGATATCGTTGCCTAAATGTGGCCAATCAAAGTATTTCTTTAGTACTGACCGTTTAAAAAATTGTTTTTTAAAATATGTCGAGATTGAGCTCCAGATGCGTTAACGCATGACGAGACAATGATCGGCTAATAAATGTCGTTCATCGACATTATCTCGTGCGTCTATTTCTTGACTTTTCATCCAGTTCAATAGTGACATTTTAAGAAAGGAATTGAAATTGAATATACCTTGACGTAAAGGTAGATAGCAACGATCCAGAGGGTGAGAAGTGAGACGATCAGAAGACCAAAACGAATCTTAGTGCAGATCATCCCAATAATAGAGATCGCCCTTTCCTCTGCTTTGAAGAACAAAAAAGAGCAACTTTCTGAAGGATGCCGCTGACCTGTTGACAGTATAAGCCGGTAGTTAGGTAACAGTTTGTGTCTGCCAATGCCGAGCGGCAAAGCTTGCAGGTTCGCCAGGGCAGGCCGTAGAATCGTTGTCGGTGACTAGGTAACAAAGCTTCGAGCGTTCTACTGCGTGTTGAGTGAAACTAACTGGGGATACATTTGAAATAATAAAAGCGCATCTTTATCTTTACTTTTACGGAGCTGTATTTCAATTTGCCAGCTCAGCTTTATGTAATAATCGTAATGCCAAACTTTTTTCCTCTCGTAAGAAATGCATACGCAGAGAACACTCTAATACATTATCTGGTAGAAATTACTTCTACAAGGGACCTAGTTTGATTATTTCTACCCCGCTGTAATCAAATCTTCATTGAAGCTTCAATAAAATACGTCAGGACTGCCCTACATACTTGTAGCAGTCGGAACAAAAGCTGGAATAGAATAAGGGTCGGCTGGTTGACATGTCAAAATTACAGGGAACAAGACTGTTCCGAAACGAGAACGTTTAGTGTAATTTCAACGGTTGTCGCAGAGAGTGTGTACATATTTCTACCGCTTCATGGAGGAGCTGTTCATTCTCGAGCATTAAATAAATTTCTTATATAATAATAATAATAACAACAAAAAGACTTATTTTTATTATTGAATTCGTACAGGCTACATGTATTTAGTCATATTATGGAAAGCTATAAAAAACGCAAAATATTAAGAAAAAACTAGTATATATAGGAGAAAAATATTTGTTAATCTAGGTACCCACTATGTGGGCAATGTGAGAACGTAACTATACGTTGAAACGATATATGATCAACCTAGTTGTACGACCCTGGTTAAACAACGGACGGTTAAAAATATTGATCTGATTAAGGCATGACATACAACACTAAACGAAACTAATTCAAATTATAGTAAAACGTTCAATTAACGTAAGGTGATCGTGACTTAGAAAAGTTTTCTAAATACAGAGATCTAATTTAACAATCACTCAGAAGCACTTAATTACACGTATAAAGTTAGTGTTTGTTGACTTTCTAGGAATACGCACCGAGTACGAAGAAGATAGGTGTTGCAAGCACAGCGCATATTATAATAAAATCGACAACAAGTGACACTCGATGCCGGAACAGAAAGGCGACCAATGGAGACGTCGAGGCGGAACGCTGATGCGTAACTGCCTCGTGCAGAGCGAACAGCGCCGGTAATCCGAGTGACGCTACCTTCGACGACTCATAGATTAGGAAACGAAGCCGACAAAACCAAATCGGATCGTGCAGGCCACCTGGGCTCGCGTCACACGATGCGTGCAAAAACAATACAACAAGATGTAGCCATTACCTATTCTTGAATCTTATGAAGAACTTAATCAAGCATAACATGAAATACTATCCTATATATAATAAATGAAAGCTAAGAAATATCCCCCTACAGTGAGGGGACAAAAACCAAGCGTTCTTGCTTTACTACTGGTATTTCAAGTTTAAAAGATTCATGAAGACACTTTTCCTTGTTTAGTTGTCTAGGTAACGCAACACCTTCGATTTCTTGAAACCCTTTACCCCTTCCGACCCCGTTATTTCAAGCTCAGAATTATGGGTTTATTGATTACAAAAAAAAAAAAGGTGAGTGATAAATTAACCCTCATGTAGTTGATATATTCTAAAGATTATATTTTTGAAAATCAGCAGTCCTGTTATTCACCTTTTTTTTGTGCTAAAATGTTAATTCATATACAATTAATTTGTTATTGTAAAATAATTATTTTAGTAATACAGCAGCACCATGTTATTTTAGTCTGATTTTACCTTGACAGTCGTATGTATGTATACATATATATATATATATATATAGAATGGGACACCTAAAACAGGATTTTTTTATGCTTCGTTTGTAAAGTCGTATTTAACTCAAAACAGGTATTTCAGCAAACAGGTAAACAGCATTGTCATATGTGCTGGAGCTGCAATCTGTGACGGTGACGCTTATTCATTATAACACCACTCACCGCGGTCGCAGCTTCAGTTTGGAACCTAAAACATTCACTGATAATTTTCATAAGGTTTGTTTCTCAATCCGTAAATGACATTTTCACAGTAGCCATAAACTCGCAAGGTACTAGGTGGAAACTTGTGAAAAGTGTTGCTCAAATACATGTTATATTAAAAAAAAATGCAGGAAATTTTTGGAAAATGAAATCTTCCAAGTTTATAAAATCTATAGAAGATTTACTGATTTGCCCCATGCAAATCTTTTCTTGGATCTTTCAGAAACCTCACGAAAACGAGCAATAGATTGTCGATTTCGGGATGAAAGGTAGTTTTTGAAGGATACGTGGAAAGTGAGAGGATGGAATAGTAGCTTATTATGCAAAGACTATGCGTTCTTTCCACCACGACAGATTCACTTTTTTGCTCTAGATAGAATAGGCTTTTTTCAGCGGCGGAACGAGGTTACAACGGACAGCCGACCAGATCTCGGTGCCTTACTATGTATACAAACACATATATACATATATAGCACAAGCAAGTTGTGAGTTAATAAAATGTATAGCATGTGGACATACTGTACGTCTGCATGAATTGGCCAAAGAGATAATAGTCGCAGAGGAAGGCCACCGTATAGGCAAGTTCGTTGAGTACGATAGCGAGCATAAATAGTTCGTTTGCAGAAAGGGGAAGCTTTCGGCGGGCGAGTACGCAAGCTAGGGCTGCGTTTACGACAGCTCCAACGGCTAAAGCAGGAGCGACCGTGTAGCGACATGACCATCCACACCAATGCGAACTGTTACTTTCCCAGAACTCGTCTGTGTTTAGAAACAAACCAAAAAAATACGACGCATTATATTGTTGCAGAGCTTTAAAACATTCATCCCTATCAAAAACTTCATCAATAGGCAATGGTATAACTCCACTTCCACTTGAATCCAAACCAAGCCAGAAAATTATATTTCGATAGTTATCACAAATAGCCAATAGTGAAATATTCAAACAAAAGGAGCAAATTTATTAGGCGGCATAGATCAAGCCAAGTCAAAGCCTATATCTGATGCCTTAAGCTTGATGCAGTTTGTGGCCATGAACCGCCAATTATTGACAAAGGCGGCCTGGAACGTTTTTAACCTAACACAGAAAAGACTTAAACGCTTTTTTATTTGTCAACATAATATTCTGGTTAGTACATACGCGTTTGCTAGCATACATGTATTACCTATGGCTATTAACGGCAAAACTTTAATCTAGTTTAGCAAGGCTTTGGGTATGCTCAGTCTGTCGTGTATTTGATCCTAAATGTAAAAACGCGGCACCCGATGCGCAATTAGTTTTTTTCATATTTACACCTTCAGAAGGTATATGACAAACCCATTCATTTAAAATGCTCGCAGCCTGAACGGTTCCTCTAAACCTAATTTGGTAGTCATCTACCGTTTGGTGAACTTTTCCGATGTAATTTTCAGTTGTACCATATGTTCATCGCCAATTAAGCTGCTACCCACATGTATTGGCTTTCAAATGCAATAATCTACAGACGGCTTTACGATTATTTTTTTCAAAAATATTTTTTTAAAAATGCCGCCTTTGTATTTCAACATTTTTTACCAATAGTGTCATTTTGTTGCTGAGGCTGGAAGTTTTTCAGACTATCCTTGTTTAGCGAAAAACAATACGCAAATCAGCTTTTTAACAAACAATTAATCTAGTAAAAAAACAATAAACGTTAAATGATATATGAAGATAGATTCAACATACGCTGATAGATTGTGATAGAAAAAGAGATGACCGCCTTTCAAAGAATCTACCGGAATATCGAAGAAGTATACGGTGTCACAATAGATAATATGTTGTGCTATCTACAAACAAAATGTTCATTTTCTAGTAGTATCTCAATTAAAATCAGTGACATAATCTTCGACTGGATCCCACCATGCAGCAGGTAGTATTAGCCAATAGGAGTTTGTGGCCTGGTCACAAAAAGAAGTCCTAGTACTGGGGAACATTCAGCAGAAATGTATCATATTACCTTTACGGTACGTTTAAGGGCGAAATTAATTTATTTCATAGGCCTTTTTGGGGTCGTGTGCAGACTTGCCAGTAGTTCTGCGTAACTTCCTGTTGCTGAGCTTACCCCGATTTTCTCTGCCGTCTATATCTACTACAGAAATAGGTCCTGAATGTTATATTGAAAAGATTATTTATTCTCGTAGCCATAAACGGCGTCTGTTGCTGGGGGCGGTCATCCGAATGGTTAACGTGCATCTCTTTGAGTGCTCTGTCATGGTAACCATAAACAAAACAAGTATGCGGCTATCAGTGGTTCAAATTTGGGTGTTGAAAAAATTATCATTACCGAAAGCTATGAATACCAAGGGCTATGATGTAAATGTGCTCCTTATATGGTTACCAAGCTGTTTCGTAGACCTGTTGAAGAAGCCCTAGATCCCAAGTAGGGGCAAATCCTCGATACTGTACCCAAATAGGGTTGATTTTGAGAGTGTGCTCATGGAGAAACTACACTGGAGACCGAAGAAAAGGCTTTCGCCTGCTATTAAAGTACTGAACCCCTGGAAAAGTAAGAATCGTCTACTCTTTCGAAATGACCTACTTTATTGAATTGGAATATGTTTCTTGCACCTTCGAAACCAAAGTTGTGACATACCGTCTTCTGTCGGATCCAGGTCTTCCATTGCACGATCTAACAAACGATCACTGAGCAAGCTATCGAGCTGCTTTCAGGCTATCTTCTGGTTCTTCAGTTCCAGGAATTGATTTTTTGAAGTAATGAGATTTTTAATATTTTCATGTATGAAAACTTCCACAGCTATCATTCGGTATATCGTCAACCGGAGATCAGGCAACGCCCAACCTAAATGGAAAGCTATAACAAAGAACACACAAGCCTGGTTATTTTATGACAGGGTGGGGATCGCACAATAAACGCTCAGTGCGGTCGTTAGTGCAGTCTGGCTACGTCTTGATTTATCCGAATCACTTTAGTTAGGAAGCATCTCCATATGCGTTCACTGTTGGGTGCCGCTTGTGCCCACTGCACAAATCATCAGATCATCAGGTACCGTGCCGCCGCTGTTTATCGCGAATAGACGCACAGGAAAGGATGCTTGCTAGGTTTTAGCGCTCATTGATCGTCTTGAAGAATGAACAACACCGAAAGTTGCTACTTTTCTCTCACTCTGTCCTCCATTTAGACGTTGTCATTCTTTCAGCCGTAATGCTTTAATTCTTGATCTTTGTTTGAATCATCTTTACCTTCACATCCATATTAGGATGGAGGGCAATGCTTAGCTTTGACCAGAGATGTAAGGGAACCCGAAATCACAGAGAGGCCCGGCGAATCGCTGCTAATCGGGAAGAGACAATTGCGGCTTCGATGGCGCCGTGATACGGCGACCCAAGATTGTTTTTGCGTTCGGAGATGTTAGCGCTCTATACGTTCGAACGTAGTGTACGGCTGAGCTTATTGTACGGCATAAAATATCGAAGGAGTGTCGAAATCCGTGCGCAAGAATAGAAAATAACAATTTCCATCGTGAAGTAATTGAAAATTGTATGATAATTCAACGTACATAGAGAATATTCGTCCTGCTTTAAATTTTAATAAATTGTACATCTCCATCAACTTCTTGATGCATATTCGTATGGGTAGCTTACTTAACAACTTTAACTTGAAGATAAATGTACAATATGATTTTTACTTGCATGTTCCACTGCGGGACGCGATGTATCCTTCAAAAAGTGTGCACGATATGAGTTTTCTAATTTTCCATGTTTATAGTATTGTGCTATTGTTAAGGGCCCTAGTGCTGAGTTGTAATGCGTTGCAAAAAATTATATGGGTTCTTATAATACATGCAAGGTAGATAAGAATTCATTTTTCAGTTGAAATTAGTATGTGGATCATTAATAGCGTAGATAGCAATATGTAGTTACACATTTTTCTAATGTCAGAGCAGTATGCTTCAAGCCATAAAAATGAGATTTTCTGTTCCTTGCGTCTTTCGTACACAAATGAATAGCATAGAGGTTTTTTTTCCTATTCGTTCATGTACCAGATCTGGCCTTAACAGATCTACAATTATCCGTAGAGTTTATAATGTAAACAGAGTATCTGAAATATTTTAATAACATAATCAAAGTATGTTCATCTACATGTGAAATTTTTTCTATTATTAAGCCAAGAACTTGTGTGGAAAGTGGCCTAATATCTGTGTCAACCTGAGTAGCTCCTAATCTGCCGCTTTAGAAATAATTCGAAGAGCGTGGGCCGTATGATGTTACGAGGAAGGTTCTTGCAGACGAAAGAAGTCCACGTCTGACCAAATTGTCTCCTAGTAACAACTTACGGTAGATCTACTGTTACAGTATGGGAAAACTCTCGTTATTTTCCTTACAAGACCGTTTTGCTCATTAGCATACAATAATTTCAACCACGCATTCGCAAAAGTGTAATAGATATACAGACTGGTGAAAAGTATGGAGGGGCCTTGACAATCTAGGTGACCATAAAAGGTACCTGTCTCGGGAAGGGTACGCAAAAGAATCTTGACCGTTGGCATCCTTCGTAGCCTATTTTTGGTAATCAGTATTTTACTGGCGGAGATGTATTTGATTAATGAGAATGAGCGTACATTATTAGTAATACACTGTAAGAAATAAACGCAAACCGCTGAACTAACGTCTCTATTGAACTTGGCTTTTAAGGACTCTTTTTAGAAGAACTGAAGTCCATTGACTCAGAAGTTGAAATGAGATGAAATCGGTGAATGTCTTTAGAATGCACTATAAAATGGGTAGAAGACAACAACAACAGCATATATAAATAAATCGTGCAATAAAGATTGTGATTATGATGATACTCATAATTCATGCAACACCATTGACTTACGGTGTATCTATACGATTGGCATAGCTAGAGAAGGCATGATGTAGACCATCTTTAGGAAGGAAATCACAGATACTAGGATGCTTACGATACGTTCCTCGTATGCTATTTCGTCTGCTGTTGTGAAAAGTTCAAACAGTATACATCCTACACTTTATTGGTAGAAAAAAGGGTACCATAAGGAATACTTTCCATTATGAACACCTTTTTTTTTTCACTCGATGGACAAATATTGGCAGGTTTGATATTATACTTATAATAAAAGGTTCCACTTGACGGAAGAGTCTTGGGAACCTTACTAAAAAGTAGTATATGATTTGATTAAAATTTCGATTTAGCACAATCTGAGATATAAAGATCTAGCTCAGGCAATTTATTCTGCATCCATTAGGAATCTCCTGGCTAAGTACAATATGTATGTGGGAAAATTTAGCGATGGCAGACTTATCCTCAAAATGTTGCATCTTAACCAGAGAAACCAAGATTAACCTAAAGGTTTGTTCAAAGAGTTTCAAAAGACTCAAAGGTTCTCGTTCAAGAATGAAGGTTAGAGAAAATCGCTGAGCTAAAACGCAGTGTCTATGCTGAGCAAAAAACGCTCTGAAGTTTGCAAAATCCACACATGAAGAAGACCACAAAGCAAAGATCTTCTTTTCTTGATTGTGTCTTGCCTTATTTTAGGAGAATATTTGTGAATACCTATTATATTTTACTGTTGGTTTTTTACGGTAGTTCTGAATCAGCGCCGGTCTACACAAATCCGCTATGTAACTTGGATTAAGTACAAATTGTTTTGATGTGTAAAGCAATATTTTAAGAGAAATTTTATGCACATTTGACTAACATCAAATGGCACTGAAAGTTTGCTTCATCCGTATAACCCTCAAGCATGTCAATTCTCACCCATTTCTTTGCGAATGGTTTGAAAAGTTTTCAATAAACTTCCTCGCCCATAAGATGGCAATAGGTTTTACCTAGAGTTATGGAACACGATGAGTTCAGGAAATGGAAAAAAATTTCGGACGGTTCATGGATATAAGTAGGTAT
The DNA here is from genome assembly GCF_002532875.2 of Varroa jacobsoni. Lineage (NCBI taxonomy): Eukaryota > Metazoa > Arthropoda > Arachnida > Mesostigmata > Varroidae > Varroa > Varroa jacobsoni. The sequence goes on along the minus strand of NW_019214081.1, from coordinate 268,312 downwards.
CAGCGAATCAGACAGTTAACTACTCGACCGCCCTTTCTTAATAGGTAAAGCTTGTCACAAGGAACAGAGCTGTCGGTGTTACAGGATGGTCCGTAATGCTTTCTTCACATGTTCTGAGTTGCCAACCCAAACGGTACAGTAGCATGCATCAATTGGGGTTTGTTTCGGGAGATTGTCCAGTTGTATGGGTTACTGTTTCTGGGGTAATCACTCCGCAACATTCACTACTGTGTTTTACTGAAGCGCTGACTGTATCAACCACTGAAAGGTATCAGCAACCTTTTTTCAGTCAATCAAAAAGTCTAACATCAGCACACAGCGAAGTTGCTTCTGCTTAGTGTGAACAAGTTTACGTGCTTGTCTGTGATCTGTAAAAAAGAACCGCAGTGGTTTCGCAGTGAAGATCACGGCCGCTAACCTATACTCCTAAACGCCTAAAATCTACACGTCTCACCCAAGATCAGCTCGTGTCGGCGGGGAACAGCGCGCCAACCGAGCTGCCGTCAGTTTTCGGCATGCATAAGAATATGGTACGCAACGTAAGAAGTAAACCGCACTGGTTGGTGGCAATGCATTGTTTAACCAACGATGTAGATGATTTTTTTGAAAGTGAGCAAACCATACTTTTGTTATCCATATGCAAATTTTAAGATAAAAAGCCGAGAATTACGCAATTATTAAACATATAATAATTATCTATATTAAACTGTATTATGTCAATAGCACTATAGTTTCACCTACCAATTAGAGTCGATTATAAAAATATGTTTCTAGAATTGTACGGTACAACTATAGTTGGTCGAACCTTAGATCATCCAGCTTTGGATCATCCTAGAGCACGCATCTTCTTTCACTTGCTCATCTGCTATTTTTCTGCACGTAACATGCTGGTGATGATGACATACATCACACACTTTCGCGTACATAAGAGAGGACGAGTTTTCCAAGGCAAGCTATTCTGACTTCGACTTAAGAGTACCGAGCTTGTCAGCAGGCTCACAATCATCAACGGCCGGTATTTTCTTTTTTTTTCCACTCATTCCCTTTCGGCGTGTGGGGGCGCTCTGTTGCTGTCCTCGTGGTACACAGTTGCGTTTTACGCTATTGCACGCTGTTCCATAGGCGATTCGAAACGAATGCTACTGTTATAGCGCACCATAACGTTTCAAGACCAAGTGCAGCGTACCAGCGTTAGCTAGCGACCAACAGGAGAAGTCTAGAGAGGGATGGCCTGAGGAACTACAAGAAATAGCTACGAAGTGAGCCGTGCGCCACAGGCGCAATAGCGCCAAGGTAGGTACTATCGGATTCCTTTAGGCCACATTTTGGAGGCCAAACCGGCCTAGAAACTGTAAAGAATTACATATGAATCTCGTGCTATCTATAGGACAAAGAAATCGATACAAACGAATACAGCCAACTAACGTAAGGTTATCCCCTAAAACATGTGCTCCATATATTCGGCTTATCAGCTTCAATGCTAGTCTATAGGATTCGCGGGCTATAGTAGGCATGAAATCGGCAATCGGTTTCCCCTTATAATATCTTAGTAGAGAGAAGTTTATGCTAAACAACTTCTACAGCTTTTATAATAAAAACATGTCCTCAACAATTACGGATTCGGTAAGTTCGTCTTATTTTTAGAATTGGTGTTAATATATTGGTGGAACTCGATACGTAGTGCAGCCTGAGTTTGTCCTTAGACACTACAATATGATGCATAACACCTAGGACATGTTCAATAAAATGTATGCATGTGATTATATAGTGACTTGCGTCGATGAGGTCACCGCACATTTGGTTAGTCTTTACATTCGTGTACAATAATGCTTAGATTAATTATTTGTCGCAAATTGCTCCCATGCCATACTGAATGTCTATTAAACGAGGGATCCTTTGAACGGATGTGCTGAAAAAGGAATATTACAAAAAGCCTATTTTCTATCAAATTCATTTTAGACACTTGAGACGTGTGCTTTTCGCCGTCGTATTCTTCAACCCTTTTATCCCAATTAACCGTGCGGAAGTTATTCAGTATAACAAACAGCTCTACTTAATTCAACATACGTGGGCAAGATTTGAAAAACTAAGAAGACGTTTTGCGAGAACATGATTTTTTTTCTCTTGATTCGTTTTTCAGTGGAAAAAGGCCGACGCCGCTACTTCTGGAGAACCTAGATTACTCGGGATACATTTGAGAGCGCCAAACGAGTTACTTCAAGGTTTTCTCCTTTGCCAACACCTTAACCCCTTTTCTCGCCCATGTAGTTCTACGAAGCTGCGCAGCGCCCGCTTCATACATCATCCGGTTAAGCACGCTTCCGCACCGATCCGCCAATGCAACCTAAGTTCAGTCATTTCGCATGCTAGCGAGCGCATATTTTACCGAAGACTTCAAACCGTCAAAGAATATTTATAGGATGTGAATCAACTTCTGGAACAAACGCATTAATAGTAACGATCCGCCAAATTTCGGTAGGCAAAATAGTCTTAAGGTGTGTCACACGCAATAAAAAAATCCACTGTATTTATAATTTTTATAAAAAAAGTGAGCCAGCTACAACATCTGTGATCATTATGAGAGCTACAAGCACATATGTCTTCGCTGAGACTTCAACCTATGACTTCTCTCTGAATCATCTCCGACACAACTGCCGACTTGTTTATAGTGTACAATAAATTATTCTCTATCTAGTTGGGTGAATAGTTATATTATTTGTTCGCGTGACCAAAAATCGTTCGCATGTTTACATGTCGTGACAAGACGGTAAAAGCAATAAAAGAAGCTATTTTCTTCGAAATTGGTATAGTTTATCATTATCAATTTTTCCCCGCCTATACGTAGTCTAACGTACGTTCGTTAGCATTAAGCTAGCCTAGTTCTCCGAATTTAGGTTTTTTTACAATCTAATCTTTCACAACTATCTACACTCATTGTTCCGGTGCAATGATGGTACATATATATATATACGTTAAGAAATTTTGTGTACTATATAATTGGCGCTTGTCTAAAGTTATTTCTTTATTAACTCTCGTTCTATCTTTCTTTCGTTCGTCCTCGAACAGGGCAAGACGCTTCTTATGCATGTGTGCGCGACGTAAATACGTTGCACGTCATGCACTCCTGTTCGCTATCGTTTATCATGCAACAGCCGGTGTGCGTACCATTTTCTGATTTTATATATAGCTGGAGATATAAGTGGCATCAGTCCTCTAAGCGTGAAAAAGTCATTGTCGTGCGTAGACTGATGCATGGAAGCCGTTTGTTACACGAATCCTACTTGGGGAAGTTACCCCGTTTGTCTCTCTTGAACTATCCCCCCCTCAGTGGCTACACCTTTTTTTCATCTATTATTTGATCCGTCATTGATTCGGTGGTCTAGCAATATACATTGTCGCATCAAATGTGAGCGGTCTAACACGAATTTATTACGATAAAACCGTCACTTGTATAGCAGTCTAGCTGATGAGCGAAACTGAAGAAACCCGCGTTATATAATATTATATACTAGACACGTATTATTGGTGCTCTTGTTAGATAAATTGAACATTAATGTTTGTCAATCGGCGTTATGTTTGTGCTTGCGTTATTGCACTGATTGTGTCGTAGTGTTGCGGTGATTTCGATTGTCTGCATTATTAAGTAGGCAAATTGAGGCAGGATATGAACAAGGAGAAAGGAGGAGTGTTACTTGCTGACTTTGTAACACCATGGTAAGAACTGTTGTCCGTACCCGCCACTTCAGGGACAGCCACTTAGTTAAGTGACCGAGAGTCTAACTGGATGCAATAAAAATTTATTGCTTATTCTCATATGTTAAACAAATTTGTATCGATCGCGGTTAGCTTGATAATCCCTTCTTCAAAATTACCGCTTGCACGGATAACCTCCTATCGTAAATGCTCTCGTGTATTTTGCATTGGTAATTCTTCGTTGATAAATGGTAAATATTCCTTCCCTCCGTTACAACGATTTTCGCGTTCGTATTGATATTGGCCGAGCTAACACAGGTCATCTTTAGAAAATCTTTGAGCGTATCATTCTTTCGTAAGCAGGTCTGCTAGACTAGCCTTAACACTTGCTATTAAAAAATGATTATGAGATAAAATGATGCGCTTCCGATTAATTTCTACGAAATTTACGCGCAAAGATTTGGTTAAGTGTGTTCGATTCTCGGATCTTCCATTGGCTTCGGGTAATTCCACGCTAGTTTTGTAGACTTCACCGTGAAAATTGATTATAGCATCTTGATTTTTTATCTATGGAGGCGTGTGTCGAGTAAACGGTCTTGTACCTATGTTTGCCCGTGAGTCAACATCGTCAGATCAAGCGAAGCTGCTCGCAAATGCATTATAACATATAACATTATAAACAGCATAATTGGATAATTCAGTCGTTTTTGAGCTAACGTCTCTGATACGAGTAAAATAATTTCCCTTGAGTTTCCCAAGAGCACTAACGCCGTTTCTAGTTTTCCACAAACTGGATACTTCCGATTCCCAATATGACACTGAATATTCTTTCTAGGTTGCGCGAAGATCGTTTACTTGCACTCTCATCCATCGAGATGTACCAAAGTGACATTTGGGGCTATTCGACAGGTCCAGAATTGCCAGCTTTAGAAGGGCCCGTCGTATAAGACTTGAAAGATTTCGAGCATGTAAGGCTTTACTGACGCCCATCCTTATAGGGAACCAAGCTGATGTGATATTTCTCATGGTACAACAAAGTCACCGCCTTCTATTGGTTTGTGAATCGAATCGACTCGACATTTCTCAAGAAATGCCCCATTAGACATAAATAAGCTAAAGTTCTCGGTAAGACAATCGTAGATCGTCTCGCTAAGGTCAACGATACAAGATCTATGACACAGTACGTACATGAACGTCTATGACATGAGTGAGTCGGCGTTATACTAGGTCGATTAATTCCGAACTTTCAGTACCTAAGCAACGTTGCATTAAAATAACCGGCTAAACATACTTCAGGCACTCAGTGTTATAGGACAAGACTTATTCATGGATAGAGCGCAAAGAACATCGCAAATCTACTCATTTTCACTGATCTTATGTTTACATTACATCTTTTTCTCCATCGTGTAGATTACAGTTTGCCGCAATGAAACACAAACTAAAAATACAAGGTGCGACTCGGATCATTAAGTTTAATTTCGAGTCATGCAACGATAACGATAGATATGCACTAGTCTCTATCGATCGATATTAACTGTTCGGTATGTAAATTGCGGACACTTTTCCACTTAGAAGGCCCATAGGACAAGGCTAACAGGCTCCTGCGAAAGGTTGACTAGAGGACTCACATTAGGTGAAAAAATTGCTTTTTTTCCTGGTTTGAGACATCAGTCAGGCATGGAACCCGTTTAGCGTTACTTTATTGTCTATTGTTCTATATATTTATCGTTTTTATTGAACGTTTAGTGAAATTGTTTTATAAATTTTATATATTGTTTTATAAATTACGTACTGAGTGAAGCTGGCGTTGACATTAATGAAAGGTCTCTAGCGGTGTCTAGGTGTATACTTCGTTTTCTATCTCGTATAAAACAACCTAACCTAAATTATAACGAGGAGACTCAAATAATTTATTTTTTATGATTAAATTCAGTCTAATAATGATCACAGCCTCTGTAAACGTCCGTAAAGCATATTTAGCTTCCAATGCGTATTAGCATTGTGCACTGGGAATGGACTGCCAAAGGTGCAGTGGGCAGTAGGTGAACTTAGAATGAATATCGGTGCTTTAAGTCAAGATCACGGAACTCGTTGCGTGTTTAGATCAAAAAATGCGAGCCGTCTATGAAAGACTATACATGTTTTTTTACCACAGGTCCTTTCCGATCGTCTTGAAGTATTTCTAGCGATGTGATGAACCGACCTTTATTGTTTATCAAATTGAATTTTAAGAAAGCGTTGGTCTTTGTGAGTGGAAGCTCTATGTGAGCTATTGGACTAGACAGGCCGAACTTTCTGACTAGTACGGCAGAATATCATTTCTGTTTGCTGCAACATCAAACAGCCCTCTTTGAAAAAGTTGACTTGGGGTTTTACTAAATTCTATTGATAAATTGTCCAGGGGATCTGAATGTCGTGTGATATCACAGGCTTTACCTTTCAGCCGAAGTAGCATAAGGCCATTCAAATAGAGAACGCTTTCCTGCCCTTTACATTGAAGCAGCAGCAGCAGCTTTGGGTTAAATTCGTGTATCTCCATCTAACGGATATAGCTACATGCTAAAAGAGGAAATTTTCGAAACGTACAAATTGACGTATTCTAGTCTGCCCATGCAAATGTTGTTGCTTGAGCAAGCACTGTGTTCCTCTACTGAACTTCATGACCTTTGTCCTTGGTACATTGACAATAATGTCATATGCTTTGCAAATACTTCCAGCGTTTGAAAGGCTTTCCCTGTACGTACCCTTTAACCTGCAACTGAATACATGATGCCATGAAATTCTTAGGCCAAAAAAAAAAACTTAGGTTAACCTCTTGAAGACATTCTATTGTTTGGCTAAATTGATTACTCTGTAAGAAGATGAAAGTCTTTGATGTCTTTGTCGAGATTGTTAGGTCTGTGTTTAGACGGTCGATAACCACATTTGAAATTTTTTTATCTGTAGACCTATTCATGATGCCAATTAATAGGGATAAGTTAAATCGTCCCTTACCAATACTGTACCAAAGTGAACTTCCTGGCCTTTGACAACACAATTACGTTATCCTTACATCGTATACGTTTACCATATATCCTGAAGAAATCAGCACGTATATACAGGAAACGCTTGAGAAGCTGTAGGTGTTCTGCAAAAGAAATAAATGTCTAGCAATAAAAAAAAAAAAGTTTAAATTATATACAAAAATTTTCTCATGACTAAATATAGTCACACTTCGATTCAAAGGCAGTTTGTAGGTAAGACTGGCTGTTGTCGGCATTTTTAAGCAGCAAATACGTTGATTGGTGCACCGATTTTATTTGTTTTGACTGAATTTAGTAAACTGAAAATTAATAATTGAACTTTTCTATAAACCACGTTGGTGATCTCGGAGAGAGCTTAGTATGATACTAGTTGATACAAGGTATCCTGGAGTAATACATACCTTTGAGTTCTACTTTACCCCAACAAGGCAAAAATTTATCCGTACGGACCCAAATAGTCTATGTTGAAACGCAGCCAGATGGACCTGTGCTTTAACATCCACTGGTTAACACGCGCCATATTCAGGACGGCCACGTACTTTGGTAGAGTCGCATAGCACCTGGATACCCAAGGCTAGTCTTTGTTCCAATTAATTGCGAAGTGGCTCTATTAACATAAAGGTGTTAATGTAAAAAACAGTTGATTTTCCAGAGGCCTTCGTTGTAAAATCGTCAAAAATACATGATCTACAATCGTCCAGCCCATTCGACACAACACGTTAACGCGGACTAGATATAGACGTAATGTCTCAAAACGAATTCATTCGTTCGGCGGCCTGTTACCAATTTGTCAGGTGCTTTTTTTGGCAAAGGGCCTTTTTTGACCACTTATCGATGGCTTAATCAAAGTAGGAGGCCATTTTCGGTTTGCGCACGGGCCAATAGAAACTCGTGGTACTACGTTACTAGTAGACAATCTGTTTAAGTGTTTAATAACAACAGATTTTTATCGAAGATAGACCCTGTACATGGAGACTTCAGATGTGATGGGCGATGTGTGAAAAAGATTTTAGATTTCTTGGACACCGCACTTGCTGATGTCTACCATTCTTCACTGCGAAAATGTCTTCAAGACAACGTTAAATTTGGAGGTTTTATCGAATCTTTAGCAGTTCATTGAGTTCAACTTCAAAACGACGCAAATGGACTGCAAGGGATTGTTTGTCATCTGCGATAGAAGCTCGGAGCGAAAAGTATAGATAGCTATCTTCATGTGACCTATCATCGAAGCTATTCATTTGGAAGTAATGGAGGATTTCGACTGCTTCAACATGCTTATACACGGTCCAACACAACAGAGTTCCTAAACGCAACGTCCTGACGAAATTTCGGAAAGGCAAGTGGATGTTTGTATACAAGTATTCGATAACAAAGCCTCACAAAAGTTGTTTAGTCAGGAAGAGGTTCCTCTCGAGTAAAATTTCCCAGTTGGCTTCGATGACGTAAGGGCGTGCGGAAATAGGTTTGAAACAAAAAAATATTGTCAACTATTACACAACACCGTGCTTGTTTGTGCCGTTAGGTAAAATAGAAATTCTTAGCAAAAAAACTAGGTAACGATAATTGTGCCAATTGAGTAGGTAAACTTATAGCAAAGCTTCTCTAACTTATCGTAGATGCGTAGTTATTTACGTTAAAGGTATAATAAAATGAATTGTTATAGTAATTAGAGAAAGGTCCATTTGTCCTTTATCACTTATCGCTCGAAGAAGGACAATGTCGTGTGTTGATAAGCAGTCGCTCGCCAATTTTGTCCTTTGACGTACTAAAAGCGTTGTTGGCTTTAGAGCTGTATTTACACAATTTTCTGTGCTAATTCGCGCGTACAGGTACGAGCAACATACAGTACGCTTAAAATTTTTTATTTGTATGACTCGTGTTATACTATCAATAGTTGTTGGAAGGTCCAATTTAGCTGCGCAAGATGCCTTCAGCATGTTGAAAGTGACTTTATGAGCGCTAATCTAGCTTTTGTAACCATTGAGAATAACTTCGTTCATTTCAGGTTAGTAGTTTTCTAGTTATTATTTTCCCACTTATTGAGATACTTGTTTGTAGACCGTCAATATATGGACTGCTCGCTACTCTACCTTTATGTCTTTCTCATCCTAGTCCGCCACTAGTTAACATAAAGTTGTTTTTTAATAGAATATTCTAGTAGAATTTCTTAATGTAATGTATAGTATTAAATTTAATTACATGTGATGATATTTTTGTTTCTGGTATTTTTTCAATGTATATGGATCAAATTCCGGCATATTTCGTCGGCGACAACGCTGTGGTCCATTGTAGGACCGCAGAGAAATGCTTATTGTTATTGGCGTCGGTCGAGAAGAATAGACATTTTTAGTAAGCCGGTTCTCCGACAGCACCGGTGAGAATTTTCCTCGCTATTTCTTCGACAACAACTAGAAATCTGATTAATCTAGTCCAGTGAAGTTTAAACCCCATTGTCCTTATGCTGCAAGATTCGCGACGAAACCCGACAACTTTGGTACAGACTCGTTAGCGCCTTCTGTAAGACGTCGAAGTTGGCTTGAGATTAATTCAAATCTTCCCCTAATTCGGGGTCTGCGAGGAGCCTAATAAACTTCTTTGAAAATCGCAGAGTAGTCAACGTTCATCCAAAAGGCACTATTTTTCTGACTAAAACTTTTTTGTCGTTATTTTTCCGTGGCATCCTACCTGGACCAATTATTTTAGTAGGTGGTTCATAATTTTCTATTAACAAAGAACTTCATTCCATCATTGAGGTACCCGCTTTATGCTACAATATTGGGGATGTAGCGCTAAATAACTAGGAAGCTATATTTGCAGCAGCAACGCGGCGTATACCGAACCATTTATACATATCGGAAAGTTCAAGTAGGAAGAATAATTTCATCTATTTTTGAAGAAATAAGAAATTTCGTGATAATGACTTCGAGCATTTTGCGGTTAGCGATGTGTAAAATTCGAGGGGTCTTGATAATCTCTAACACATCTCTTTCGTGGAGACTGATACAGTCGGTATAAATGAAGTAGATAAGTGTTGATAAGTAAACATGAACGATTTGAGTTTCGGCCTTCGTTGGCAGATGCGTCACCTTCCGCGACGGTTAAGCGATTCAAGTAAAAACTGCAAGTCACTCAGTCTCTTTGGTGGGCAAAAGCGTCGACTTCATTGGCAAGCTTTTTTTTCTTAGGCATATTTTTCAGCATTAGCAGCGGTATGAATTTTTGTGACCATTTCCTTCTTGCGCTTCACGTCCGACCCTTCGATAGGTAAGAGCATACACCGATTTCGCTGAACGGCCACTGGGGGGCATACGAGCAACGACATAAATATATCGATAATAAAGGACAGAGATACGCAAGAAGCTTCCACTAGGTGGCGCTAAAGGGTCTCGAGCTGAGACGGTATGAAAATTCCAGCTACCAGAAGTGTTTACCATTGAACTAAAACACGGATTAGGGCAATCATTCTGACAATAAGTTGCGTAAAATCTATAAATGACCCAGCGCTTATAATTATGATCTTAAATCAGACGACAATAGACGGACGTAAAAATACGATGCCGTATAACCTATCGGCAATGTTTAGTTCGCGGTTAGAATTTAAACGTGAGCAGTGAACGTAGCAAATGCGAATCATGAAACAATTTGCTACAACAAAAAAAAAATCATAAAACAAAAGCTACAATTTAAATTTGCGGCACGCTATACGAAATACAGGTAGTCACGATAGATCTGACGATAAAACAAGACAATTTACTTAAGTCCAATATATTATTTAGTAGCGTTTACTGTCGATTTGATGCTATTGAAGCTATTAAGCGAACTTGCGGACAAGCCATCTTTTTTGTTTGGGAAATAGTTAATATGGCGTCGATCGAGCTCTTAAACTAGCGAACTTGAACGTTCTAACCTTAAACTTAGCCTGTCGAAAAGGGCGACAACTAGTTGTCAGAACGTTAGCTGGTATTCAAAAGAAAAAAAGAAAATTATTATTTTCCTTAATGGAGTCTATCAGGCCTCTTCTCTTGCCAGATATGGTTTTAAGTTGTAATTCATATCCAATTAGTAAGTAAGGAACGAAGAAAATTCACATAGTTCAAGGTCATATTCAGTGCCTTTGACGCGACTCCATCGTTTTCATGTTGAATTATCATAGATGAAACCTGGACGGCTTAATAGTCGAATAGTCCAAGAGCCAACTATCCGCTATCATTTCATTATTTGTCAAGAAAAAACTAATCGTTTTTGCTCTGGCTATGAAGTATCGAATATAATTAATACCTAAATTATACCTAAAAACAAACGCTGTTTAGGTATAATCAGAGAATAATGACTCTCGAGACACTAAATATCGTCTCGTGCTTAATGATTAGGTTCTATTTCCAGTAAGTAAAATTCGTTTCTTGAAGCTGCTGGATTCGAGAGGCCTAATAACACTACTGATGCGATCACATGGAAGAGGCAACCGTTTCTTCGGTCCTCAAGCGGACCTACAGAATCTTCTTGTCTATGGCGACTGTGTGCTCCAGGTAAATTATTTGCTGACAATAGTTGTGCGGTCACTATATACGTAACACACAGACTCTTTGCAGAATAAACGATTACCCCAGCCCAATAATTACGTAGGTCTTTATTGGTAACAAGTATACGAGAAATAACAATATTTACTGTTACTTGTCACATTCGAGATATTGTGACGCTAACCGTTGTCTGATGCCATTACCCCTAACTTGATTGATGACGAATTGTAAATCTTGGCGTGCCTATGCGAATTATGACGACATATACTTCTGCTTGTATTTATAAACATGACCCAGTCCCTAGTGAAGACAAATATTATCCTGTACTCTTTGGTCGAAACCGTCCCTATTTACAAAAACCCGTGCTTCTGTTTACACTCCTGAAGTCTAAACATGATTGCACCAGTAGCACACGACTGTTTCACCGTAGGCCCTTTTGCATTGTAATTTTACTAACCTCAGATGGATTCCACCACCATTATCCATTTGGGAAAGGAAAAGTCAGTTGTTGAAGGTTATTTTTAGGGTTAACTGACATCTTGTCTCTTAACGTATATCTTCCTAATCAGCTTACGGTCGTGAATAGCTAAAGGTTTAACGTCTTGCCAAATTCTGTCTGTTGTAAGTGTACTATAGACTATAGAAAATCTGTTTAAGTTTCTTCATTCGCTAAACAGCTTCGATTAATCACAAACGATCATGAAGCATCATGACCGGGAAGATTTTTTTCTGGCCATTTTGATAATCTGTAATAAGATGGCAGGTACAAAAGTGCCCTCAACTATTCACGTCTCCTGAAACACCATCCATCCTACATTAAATCTAACTGTACTGTGGACCCGCCAAGTCGCGAATGGAAGGAATAGGAAGTAGCAGATTCTATGCCTAAGGCATAAGGAAGCTGACAGAATGAGGATCGATGTGCTCTGCTATTTCCTTGTTCGCATATTTTCTATGGCCTATCTAAAAATCTTAATAGAACTAATTGTCCTCCTCGTCTATTAAAGGTATAATTACGAACTTCACTTCCATCTAAGTATATTTTAGAGGTTAAAAATATGTCAAAGTAATATACAATTATTAAGACCACCTCCATTAGTACAGCGTGTTATATTTATACACATAGTAAAGAAGTGTTAATATTCATACACTCTCTGATCTTGTAGCAGCCTGCGACTTGACACTCGCACACAACATCTCAAGTTGTTTTTGCGAATATTCTAAATATTGGACCCGACTCCTAGTACGCACAACCTGTGATATACTAAAATGAGTGTTTGTATGCACGGTTAACATATGAATTTAGGGATTGTCGTATAATGGGGATAATAGCATTCCCTTTGACAAAGGACATTGTGGCAGCAGAACGATTGCACTGCTGCTACAATGTCCTTTGTTAAAAGACACGGGTATAGTTTACGACAAAACAAATACTTGGTATGATTAATCGTCCTTAGGTTTTAATGTAGAATTCGGGTTCCTTCAGTAGGCCACGTAGAGAAAAGTGACGTAAGGGGTTCTGGTGGACGATTTCATAATCGCTCCTTCTGACTCACAGGTTTGGGTTAGTAGGTGTTCGCATCTTACGAAATCCGTGTATTAGTGGCAGTATTGCCGGGCATTTAGTGAAACATATCAGATATTATTCTATGAATGATCAAATAGTGTTTGAGGACAATACCTCGAAAAGTAGAGAATATCTATTTGGCTTTATTAGGCGACGCCAAACAACTTTACTATGCTTTTAAATAATTTCAGTCTAGATGCTGATCTCAGCATTGCTAACTAGCTCTGCGCAGTTACAAACAAAGTTTTGTGCACAAACAGCACAAGTTAAATCACTAGTTAAGTGTCCTGTTAGTGTACTGTGTTAGTGGCCCCAGTGAACCCAAAAGATTAGAAATATATTTAATGGTGCTAAAGCCAAATACAAAAATAAGCAGGTATATGAACTGACAAAGCAGCACGTACGCCACTTTTACCCTGCTAACGGCTAAGATCGAATGGGAAATTTTATTATTTACTTTTTTCATATTACTGTATTAACTTATTATTAGATTTAGTCGGTCATATAAAAAAAAAGTGAAGAGTTTCCTCTTTGTAGGTAGTGTTTCGGGATTAAATAATTCGTATCCTTATAGAAGGCAAAGTTTGGTTTGTATAAACAGTGCCGCACACTCGAATGGAACGGAAACTCGCTGTCGTCTCGTTCATTTTTGTCTTCTAACGACAGGGGAAATCCTGTCGCTACCTTTGCCCGTTCCCTCCTTTGTCCCTGGGCAATTTACAGTCGCTCATTTAGAAACTTTGCGAGAGCTTTGTTTGTTGTTAAGGAGCTTGCCTTTTGTCTCTGACCTAGGAAGCATATCCGCCCATTTGATTGTCATTGTAAAGTAACTAGCTTGGCGACTAGTTATTTCTGACTTAGTCAGACTCGCTGAATGTAAGCTTACATATAGAGGCTACTTTTGACTACCTAGGTGCTGTACATATATGCTCCTGGTCACCAGTTGTTTTACATGATATAACTGTGATGTTCTAAAAAACAGAATATTCTAAGTAGTATTTTTAAATTCGTCAACTTTTTTTATGTAATAACGTAATGCTAGTAAGCGACTGATTCCGCGTCGAATTATCCAAAACTTATGGACGAAGCTTCCAAAGACGGTAGGAGCACTGGCGTTTCACAAAGCGACATTATAAAGAAGTTAGGAAGAAAATCATAATTCCAACAATTTAGGCCATATTAAGCTTGGAGGTCTTTGGCTACGAGTGCTACTGTTTTTTTAAAAAAAATATATACGTATCTAAGACTAAGTCGAACACGAGGCCACAGAGATTCACCCCGCTCAGCGTTGAATCGACCTAGATGCGTGATTGCATTTAGGTCTCAAAAGTCTGTTAGGAAAATCACTCCAATTTAATTACAACAAGGTTCATTAACCATTAAAAATATCAAAAATAAGAATGGAAGCTAATTATGCAACTTATGTGTACTAGATTTTGCTACTACCCGTAACAGAGATGCGTTAAGCAGACGAGGGTTCCGAAATTTCCGGAAAATCTTTGTCAATACTAATCTATCCGATAGATACGATCCTGATTAGAGGAACGAGTCCTTCGCCACCCCTGAAAATGCGTCGATTTTCAGGGCTGCGAGGACTAACAAACGAGACAATAGCATGTTATCAAGATTACCATAGAAAATTCCATATAAAGTGTGTATCGCATGCAGCAGTAGTTAACGACGCTACAAAACATGAAGCTCGAAACATTTACTTTTATATACGCTATTGAGGAAATCGGCATTAAAGTTAATTGTTGTGAGTACCACGTGCTGTATTTACAGAATTAAGCGTTATTTCAGTCGGGAGGGCTCGCAACGTAAACGAGGTGAACATTGCTCTCACCTCACTGACGTTTGTTAAGTTGTAGCTTTGTTTTGTAATGTTGGTTGTCATAATTGTTGATCCAAGTGTATAGGTATTCGTATTCTAATGTACGTTTAATGTGAACTCTTATATAATAGATCTCGCGAACACCGATATCATCTTAAATACCTATCCACTGGTCGTTTTTTTGTATCTGCTTTCCCAAAACTTGCAAGGACTCACTTCACCTATGAAGCTCCCAACTCTCAGTATCTAGCTGAAGTTTCATCCAATACACACGAGCATACTTCTCACACTATCCCACCGCATGCTAAATTCAACGAGCATAGACGAGTACACGTAACAAATATGGATCTTTTGTCACTTCTGCTAAGGTGACGCGTTAGTATTTCCTTTTATCATGTGTGAATTAATTTTTATTTTCGTGTTCTGGCTCTTAATTGTTGTTTGTATTCGGCCGTCAACTGGTATACTAGGCTAGCTGCATTCATTAGTTGCTATGGAATAAAAGTTTGAGTCATTGGTGCGCGGTCTGCGTTGAAACGAACAGTTCTTGCTTGTAGCCTTAGATCCTGCTTTGTGGGTGCCCTTAGCGTTTCCGAATCGTCTTGGTATATTCCGCCCCATGTGTCTTTCACTTTAGATATAAATATGGATATTTGCCCAGTTGAAATTACGCGCCTCAGCTCTGTATGACTATATTTAAACGGATTCCTCTTTACAATTGCCTTATCAACAACAGGCGATTACTACCTACTGTTGGACAGTAATGTATCTCCATGTACTGTTGAAAGGCTCTAGTAGGCGTGGACAAAAGCAGGAACTGAACCAGTAAGGAACAACCGACAAACACACGACACGCCCAGCGCGCCAACCAGGGAACGCCTGCTCCTCTCCAACTTTCATTTGCGCCACAGTTTCTCTCATTATCCCTTCGCGATTTGTACACGTTCATTATCCAGTTGTCTTTTTGTGGACCTGTGTTTCCGTCTTGTTCCTATGTCCTTCTGTTTTATCCAGTACGGTGTTATCCTGTTCTTGTTCTGCCTATACAATAGCCTTTTCTCATATATGATGGCCGCACAACGGAAGATGCAATTTGGGTAAAACAGTGAGTGTTCCTTCTCTTCGGCCCCTGTTTTTCTCGTTCTTTGAGCTGCCCATGAAAATGTGGATACGCGAATTCGTTACAGGACCCATGCATTTATACAATATACAGGCAGTCGGAATGCGACGCGATACACCATCTATGCAATGTAGACTCTTCGAGTCGCAAGCAACACTGGTCGTCGTTTTCATTGTTGGCTGTCTGAGCGGCTATGCATGTGCATAGAGGGTTGTTCCGTCAGCTGAGTCTTGAGTCATTCAAAGCCAAGTCGCAGTTTTCGTGTCACAGTCGGCGGTCGGCGTGTTCCGCTGGGGTCGACGGGGGCTTGGTCACAAGATGCATTGCCACTGCGTCTGCACGTGATGCATTTCAGTCGAGAGGCAGAAAAGTTTGCAAACCTTAGTCAGATACGCATTTGGTAGCTACTGTTCTGAGCGACTTTGGTCCTCGCTCGCTTTCTGTCGAGGCCGTCTGTCTCTTTTACAGGCAGCCACTCACACGTTCGCCTGCTGTTTTCTGTGAGATGTAGGGGGCGAAACATAGGGGGCAGGCAGTGGAGAAAGGAAGATGTACTATGCCTCTGCGTTTGCATTACGCTAGTAGCGGCACAGGACCGTAGCTGCCGTTTGGACATTACACAAAAGACTTCCTTAGTTTGTTTGCGTGATAGCGCAGTGGGTAGTATGTTTGTATTGTACACCTAGAGACATGCGGTGATCTAGGTTCGAATCTGGGTGTAGACACACACCATTTCGTGCTGGGACGCAGTCATCAGAGGTAATGTTCAATGGTTTAAGCACCGGGCGTAAACCCAAAAAGCACAAGAGGAACCCTTTTGTGCAGAGCAAAGGTTTGAACGAAATAAGCAGCCCCTTTTTAGCTGCTATGACAATCATGGTAATATCATGTGGGTGTACTTTTGTGCTGATAACCTTTTTAAATCCCCCATGTAAATAAATTCTATGAATCATCTTTGGATGTTGCTTAGAAGATTTCCAGAAAATGTATTGCTCGACTTACCGGGTGTTTCTTCTATAAACCTATAAAACGGCAAGGTACACACATCAGCCGATCCTACCGCTACTGGTGCTTTACGCCTCTTTTTCTCCTTTCATAACTCTTTTGCGATCATCTGCTAACGCTGAAATTGACAGCAGCAGTGGCTAACGTTCTTGGTTATTATGACAATGCGCTCGGATAGATTCGTGTGAGAGTACACCACTACCTAATGCTAGTGCGATCCGAGAATATGGTCGCATAACGTTTTCGAGGTCAGAGGTACGAAGTTTATGAAAAGTTGAAAGTTCTCGTCTTTGTTAAAATTTGTGCTCATAACAGCATGTCTATTCTGAACGAGTTTTCGTACCCACAAACCAAAAACCTACCAATACCATTTAAATCATCGAATTCGAAATTCTGCGAATTCGAATTCATTCGAATTCGAAAAAACACGACAGGTGGACTGGTTTCACGCCGTAAACAACGTTACAGACCCCAATTGTAATCGCAAGGCCTGACCCAGTTACTTTTTCTATCACATCGTTCTGCTACATTGAGCTTTCTAGGTCTTTAGCAACCCGCTAAATGTCCAATAATCAAAGCCAACAGATTCGCTAAATCTACGCGGCTGCGCAGAGACGCTACCACAGGACACTGCGGAATCTAAGTGCGACAAGTGACGGCAATACCCAGATCGCTTGGGCACTTTTCTTTACACGCTCAGCCTCATGGTTTTTTATCTCTGACGGCACGCGGACTCATTCCACGTTTAAATGGAATGTCCTTCGAAATTTCGTGTTTGAGGAGTTGAAAAGAACGGTAACGAATGTTAATGAGCTTCAAAAAGGTCCACAGTATTTGAAAAAGCTTCCATTCAATCGGATGGTTTGTTTTCTTTTCTGCTATGCCGCTAGCTCATTAAACACGAAAATGGGATGGAAACTTAGCCCCGCCCAGCTTAAGAGAATAACGGTGGGCTGGCAAATTAGTAACAATAAACACTTTGACAGCTGTTCGTTAAGGGTGCGCTTAAAAGAAGGCCGAAAGGAAGGATACTGGTAAAATCAACCATGCTCTACTGGATGGCTGCTTTCGAGTCTTTAAGGCTCTGTTCTTTCCAAACGAGCTTTGATCCTCTATGTTTCAATGTTAAATTATTATCGGATCATCCGAGCTTGTGTAATTCTGCCGGAGTGGATGACGTTCGGTCGGATCCAAATATACAGAGAGAAAAACAGCGTATGCTAGAAAAATGTCGAATTACCATTAAGGAGAACGACGGATTTCGCCCTAGCTGCGTTAAGCCATTCTGAAAGCGTTTGGAGGCGAGGATGGCTTAGACGTAAATCCATCAGCTTGTGAAGAAGCGCAATGTACCCAGGGGCAGTTTCATTACAGGTGACAGGCTATATCGGCGTGAGTAGAATGTTCAACTATTTATGTATCGCTTCAAGGAGGGGCTCAGGCCGCATAATGTCTCAAAATCCAGTTCAGACATTTCTATTTGCACGGTGCCTCTAGCAGAAAAGCCTGACGCCGGCATTGTTCTCAGTCCTATATCCACCAGATCTAGTCCCCCGTGGATTTTTTCTCTTCCTAATAAACAAGAAACGTTTGAAAGGAGGACAATTTTAAACAATTAAAGAAATGCAAAAACGCTAAGCAAAGCTGATATTCATATAGACGATTAGGTCTGATTAAATGTTTGTGATTGTGCTATAGTAATTAACCGTAGAATTTGCATTGGACGAAGAAAATAATAAATGTATTGGGAATAGTGTTGACATATCGTGCGCATGTAAATCATCTCTAGTTTTCTCCAAAGGTCAACCGAAATTGCCATAGTATAAGTTGTGTCTGCTTGAATAAGCTTCGAATCAAACAGTAATGCCTTTTACTAACATCGTTTGTTCGGTAAATAAATGTTTGCTAAGGCTATGTAGTGTGCAGATAGCATTGGCAGTTATGGCCGTAGTTCTCTCGTGCTAATATCTTAGCGATAGAAGAAGAGTCTTGGTAAGTATAACTAGCTTACGGTACTACGTAATATATAGCCCACATTATTGGAGAACGTCGGGTCCGTTTTCAGGTAGAAAGGAAAAAAAAACACTATTTGGCTTCACAAGAGAATAGAAGCTTTAATATGGCACCCGAGGCGGAAAAAAAAAAAAAATATCCACTGTCACTACACACTTCAACTATTAGAAAGTTTAAATAAGCAACGATTTCCTCGAACTGTACGACACTATCAGACAAGCTTCTTCGATAAACATCGGTCGAGACGAGGTACTGGCGTGAAATCGAAGACTAATAACTTAGCTGCTGAGTCTATCCATGGTATCGTAAGTTCAGCTTTACATGTACTGAATTTTTCATCATTATCAGAATATTTCTGTAATTTTATTCGCAATTTATAAACGTACCTCAGTATCTCCTCAAAGCGTTCAGGTTTGTCCTAATTAATCAGGCAGGATTGCGGTGACAGCTAATGTAAACCTCTTCTTTGAGAACAATAATTACATAATTGCGCTCCGTTCAATGCCTTTTGTACAGCGTTCTAATAGACAGCGAGCCCTGTTTGCATTGAAGTTTTCTTAAAAAAGCTAACTTTTTACATTATCAGTACCTTTGACGGCTCCGTTCAAAAATTCTATAATATTTACTATAGAACGAGAATAATTTGGTTAAACTTCAAAGGACGTCTTGTCTATTATAAAACACTGCTTAAGATTACCAAACACCTATTCCAGAACTTTGGCATTTTGTGGCCATATTTCTCTGCTAATGTTCAAGTGGTATAGATATCAACCAAATTACCTATAAATGCCAACTACATTGGCGAGTCTACAATTACACTCGTTTAATAGAAGCACACTCGCTGTTTATAGCCGTATTTACATGTCTAAAATATTACTTCGTTGGGCTCAATAGGACTATCGCAGCCATTGAAATGATACAGACAAGTGCTAATAACTGCGAGAAGCGAGTGTACGTCGTATAATACGACCTCATTTTTTTTTTAATAATATTTGGTTTCTCTTTTTTAGTGTTATCGTCCAGTCACTAACTTGAAGTTTTCGAAATTACGACTCTGCTGCCGTTGACACACTTTAATCAACTGAGTAATTGAACGTGTGAGGGGTGCCGATTATTTACAAATATCCAAGTAACTAGTCGATTATAGAAAATTTGGATTATGTTGTACGGTTACCTTTAAAGGCTGTAGATCTCTGCAGCTGCAAGGCACAGTTATCAGTTCCGCTTCGTAAAACGGGACCGATTTCGCAAACGAGATAAGAAAACAGAAAATTGTTACCTCAACTACAAGGTAGGAATTCTATTAGACAGGCAAAGTGGTTCGAACAGCTTTTCGCCTATGCTAAACAGGAACTGGAGCATTTTGTTTCTGCCGCCCACGTAGATGAGTATCACTGAACGTCTCCAGGGAGTTCGAGGAGCTGTTAGCGTTCTCCTCCTTTTATAGCAATACAGTGATTAGACATCATAGAAAGACTGTGAGGAAAACTCCATTTCAAAGGTGCCAGGGTGTTGCAAGACCTACCGTCTCGAAGACCACGAAGAAGCTCGTCGCGCTGATCTAGGTTCAATAGCTCTCTGTGTTGTAGGTCGCCTCAATCAGCATGCCAGCAAGTCACACTCATGTAGACTATGGCAGCTTTGCATATATGCCCGCATTTAAAATTATGTCAAATTAAGCATCCATCCAACCAGTATTCTCTCTTTAATAACTCAATGTAGGCCTATGTTTATGTGATACATTAATTTTGTATATATAGGTATCAAAATGGCAATTATCTTGAATACGTCGTAGCTTCGCTACTTGGCACTAAAGTATTCAGCCTCGAAAAATCGAACAACGTTTTTTTTTATTAGAGAATCATTTTTGCCAATAGGCATAAACTTTGCGTAGATTGTAGCCATCTGCCAGTATGTTTGTTATGTACGACCGTGCAATTATTTATCCCCCCAAGGTGAAACAGAAATTTTCCAGATGGGATTGATACGATATAGGATTTTTGTTAGGATGGCAACAGCTAATAAAGCCATCGCTACTGGCAAATAAGGCGAACTCAATGACTTCTTTTAGTGGATGTTTAATGAAAAGCGAAAAGCTACAAGATGAAACTCCACGGCAAGGAAGCACTAACGAAAAAAAAAGGGCCTATTATGGACTCCTGCGATTCTAAAGCTAGCATCTAAAATTATATAGGGTCATTATAGAAAATACATAATGATTGGTTTCAGGACAAAATTTCAAAGGAAAATGTTCTATCTACGAGTGTCTCCACATACGTGTTTGTAGATACGCCTTGGGTCATCAGAATACTGATCATGTTAGAGAATTAATCGCGTCTTGCCTATTGGATAGGATATAGCTACCAACAGGTCAACCAATTTGATTAATAGACATTGGCGTTTGCGTCCGACAGTTTCAATCTTATGCCTTTTACCATATACTTAACGCACGTCCGCATCTAATGTACGCGTACATACATAGTCGCCTGCTCCGCTAGAGGAGTATTGTTTTTCTAATATAGTATATCGCTCTTCGCCCCCTCGCATGCGCCACTAAATTTGAATCGCTTACGTGTTCGTTTCTTTCAATGGAATTGTCAACAATTTGTTCGCAAAAAGTAAACGCCTCAGCGCGCCTAAGAAAGAAGAAGACTGAGTGAGCGTGAAGAAAGTAAACAAAGAATTATAGGAGGCTGCTGAATTTCAATAGCTGTTACATAGGTACGGGACAGCTTCTAGTAATGGGGTTTTGCTAGCCGGCTAAAATGTATAGAAACTAATTGGTATCGACGTTCTACAGAACGTCATTCCCCGCAGCTTCTGACCATCTCTTCTAATTCATCTAATAGATTTAGAAGTGGTTCATGCATTAGCATAAGTAGCAAATGATCGGAAAATTAAATAACACAATCGCTAAGACAGAGTGAAACAGTATTTAGCTGTGGTACTTTAAGTCGATTAGTCGGCGAAAAGGAACCAAAGAACCCCAATAAATTACAAAGTGCACGTACATGCTACAGAGGAAAAAAACCCTGTATGCACGGACTTGCAGGTAATTTAATTGATCTTTCAACCAAACGTCTTCCGATTAGGCACACTGTTACCAATCATCTGATCGGTAGATGAAAACGCGTACAGGCTTGAAATGGCTTAAAGTGTAGTTACTCTAGCAAAAAAAGGTGGTAACTAGAAAAAAAAAAAATACGAGGATTTCTTTATAACTATTATTATGCATGTTTGTGTTAGAATTATGGTTTTATTTTGCCTTCGGCGTAAATTATGTGATTGCCGATTAAACGAATTTGTTATGGGTGTTTGGAAAGTGTTTTACTCTACCTTTTACTGGAAAATAAGTTAGTTCCCATGAACTTTACACTCCTCTAGGATAAATTACCATATACTTCTGTTTGACGATTTTAATATTCGCTACTTTTGAAACTATCTTTTTGCCTTATGACTTTAATATGAGTGCGGGGGTCAACAAATATCTACTTTCCATTTAAAGACTTTCTTAGCTGGGACTGTAGCATAATATGCTTGATTGGCTTGATTGATATGTTATTGTATAGACACAAGATTGTTATTAGAAACAGATTTCAGAATCATGCAGATGACATACAATGCTGCTCTTTTAGATGTTGAAAACCTTGCTAAGACTCTCAGAATATCGGCGTTTCGAAAACAAAAACAAAATCTTCATTTAATTAATAGATTACCGTTATTTCTAGCACTAGCCAGATAATTAATTGAGAATATCTCGTAGGGTTTAAATCAGCCTGACCGAGAATAAGAATTGCGCAACAGTTTTGGTCGGTTTCTTGTCTACGTCTCGAAAAAAACCGTTTTCCTATGTGTTTGCTAGATGTCAAACAATATCGTTCTTAAAAGATTTCTTTCTTGGCTGTAGCCGCTACCATTCGCGGTTCTACCCTGGATCCGTCGAGTTGTACACTCAGTTCGCTGCATGCTCCGAAACAAGGTGAGTGAGTCTATTTCCAGGATCAAACCTAAATCACAGGGTGTCCTTAAGATTAGCAAAAAAATATACGTTATTCACTAAGCTATGACGGGCACTAGAGGTTTTAAGCGCTCCATGTCCACATTTGTAGTAACCTCGTTTCCACCAACAAGTCGATTAATAAACATATTTTTGTTTGCCTCCTAACGTCGGTCGGAGGCTCGCCACTTTCGTTAGTCATGTATTTAAAGGAAATACATAGAAACAGCATATAAATATAGCATATTTATATACCAGTTCCGTCATTTGTATCATATTCTTCCTATTGGCGTTTTTGTAGCTAACGTACCCTTGATCCAGTAGACGTGTCTATCTCGATGTTTGCCCTCGTGTATTTATATGGACGATTTCGTAACTTATGATCAAGTAAATTTTAATACCACCAGGTTTTTCAGCTACCTCAACACATATCAAAGCAACTGAGTTTATTTTCAATTTGAATTTTTTGCCCTTACAGTGATGTGTTCAGTTTACCACTTGATTAACTTACATTATTTAGTCGTCAAACACGACCACAGAGAAGATTGTGTTCCGATTGTATGCTATGCCTAGGATGTGCTTTGGCCTGTGCCAATGGCATCGGATCATCGCCTAAAACACCGTTGTTGCATTTCCTGACGGCTACAAGGCAAGCTGACACAGTCTAATGTGATTAAGATTGCTTGGTAAACACGTGCACAAGCGGAAGAAAATGAAGTCTGTCAGAATAATCTCTGTGAGCCACGCCAGCGTATAACTGCCTTTTTTTTTTTTTTTACTAATTTGTTAGGTATCTAAAGGTTAATTTTTACCTATAAGTTGAAACCCGTATCCCAACATCTAGGCGCTTTTTTGGTTGGTCTAGCTCTGATGAACCAGAACAACTCGTTTTCCAAATTTTCCACTTCTCTTTAAAATCGACTTGTACACAGACTTTCGCTTCAGATAAGTGAATAGTTAAGTTTGAATATTATATATACTGATACTCTAAATTTCTACATATTTGAAGAAACTCGCTATAGTATAGTCTCTCTCTCTCTCCTGAACCGAATAATCCATAGAGGCACATACGCTCCACTGGGAGATAGGCTAGCGGAGACAGATCTAGCGGCATGTCCATCGGTGTATAGAAAGCGACTGTATGGAGAAGACAAACGTGGGGATGTCACTGCGAAAAGCTGAAACAGCAGAGGCCATACATTGTAGAACGGGAAACAATGTGGAAGCCAAGCAGACAGCATAATTGCCTGTCCACAGGGGATGTGGTCGCTGTAATCTCTCGTCTCCGTTCTGTCTTTCGCCTGCAAATATGTATATATATATATATATATATATATATATATATATATATATATATATATGCGTTAAGTTTTACTTCCTTTTTAAAATATCCACTTTCGTTCTCCACACGACCTAGCTGCTCGCGAACTTAGCCATGAACTTTGCACACGAAGATCACACATTTACGTCCGTTCTTGAATAGTCGCAACGACGTCAAAGAGCGGTACGAGCAGCTAATATATGCCGTCGCAGGAATGAAACGGTCGCCTATCAAGTAGTGGTGATCATGGTGAAGACGGAACCCACAGTCATCTACAAAATTCTCTAATAGGCTATTAATATCGCTGTTGTTATAGATGACCAGAGGGGAAGCTTAAGAAATGATGTTCGTGTATACGTGCTCGAATACTGGCACGTAAACAATAACGATGAGAATACAATCATGATACTCAAAAAGACATGAAAGTAGGGCTTGCGTAAAAATTGTGATGACAACTGTGAAGGAACCCAGATCATTTTTCTAGTGACATTTTTTCTAGTGATAAGACACGTTATGTCCCATCAGAGACATTATGTCCCGTAATCTCTACATGGGTCTTTGATATTGTGCCTGATCGCTTTAAATCTTTAATCTATAGACGCGTTAGAGATTACACCTGAAGTCTGTCCTCACTGTAGCACGTCGATGGCCTTACGATTAATGCCCGCTAGAATATAGCAGTTCCAGCATGGTAAACTTTCGTGAATGGGCAATTATTTAATGGAAGAGAACAAAGGTAAATTAAACAGCAAGCTATTAGATTACGGTGACTTAGAACATTTGTGTCCTAATAGAAATTCGTTTGCATATTATAATTTACGGTAAATATATTCGGATTCTTTATTCCACTATTACTCAATAAGTCACTTTTAGTAGGACATTAAAAATTGATAACAAAAAAATACGTAAAAATTATTTTATTGAGGTATTATAACGATGGTCTACGAGTAGTACACTAGTAGGAAATACTAGTAGTATCCTTATATTTTTCTTACGTTTTTTGCTCTAATGTGTAATTTGCCATCACACGCGAGGAAAAACCACTCGTAAACATGCACTAGGACTGAAACCTTATGGAAGAGTTGGCTCCGGATACGGTACGTGATTAACTAGCAGGTTAGATGCTATCTACCGAAATGCAGACAATCGATTGTTTGATACTTTTCGATGCACTGACTGCTCGTCATGTCATGAACGTCCACATAGAACAGAATTCAAACGATGAACAAACTGGCAGATGTGCTCAATTACTAGATTAGTCTACGTAGTTGCAATTTGTTTTTTAGATTCCAAATTACAACGAACATACAAGGGTAATTATATCGAAAAATGTTCAAGCTATATGCCTAAATAAATTACAGGCTGGGTATTAGTCGTGCTCAAAAATTTAAAGAATATATATTACGCCTATTCAGATATTTGTCTTGTTCCTTTTGGCAGCCAGATGAAGATCCATAAACTGCAACTTATAGTTCTAAGAAGGTAGAAAATAAGTAGAGTATCGCTGGATTTAATAAAACACGCATAGTGTAACGTAAAAGTGACAACGCATTCACCGATTGATCCCATACTATATAAATTTTACGTAACCGTCTCAGGTCTGTCTACCAGAATAGTCTTGGATTCACGTTGCTGATCGTAAAATCGTGTAGAATACATGTATAATATTAGAGGTGACACAATCTTCAGTTACATTTGAGCGTGGATTAGAGGGTGGATCATATGAAAGCGGAAAAGGTCATCTTTTTAATTACTGGCTCGTAACCTAAAAATGTGTTAAGTTTATATCTGTCTATATGATGCTTCTGGACCATTCGTCTGCTATTCAGTTCTCTTTGCCGTAAAGGCCTGCCAGGAAAAGTGTTACCCTACAAGACGCGTCTGCTTGTGTCGATCGTCTGCATTTTACAAGGATGACTAGAAAGAAAATAAAGTGCCGCCTACTTGTAGGCCCCGTTTTTTTATTTTGCCTCGAGATATATATCTTGGTCACAGTTGCTTGCGTTGCTTTACACCGGCTGTCCACTGCTACTTCGTCGAAAAGTTCTTCCAACACTTTATGCTTCGTTACGCGATATTTTCGTCTTTTTTAATAACGCACCGTTCCACAATAGTAACCAGTAGCTTGTATAATATTTCCAATAAAAACTATTTCGAAGCGGAACGCATATACTTTATACATACACACCACGACGCAGTGACGTCAATTTGATTAGGATGTTGTGTAGGCAATGAACTAGATGGCTGACGCAGCGTGCAGAATCAGAATTTCTGAATTATCGTGATAATCTTCGTGCATCTATATACGCACTAATGAAAAAGCAAAAAGGTCTAGATGTTTCGTAAATGAAATGGCACCCTCTAAAAACAAGATTTACAAGTACGTCTTCTATGTAAGATTTCATTTGAACGTAAGCGCCAAGTGTACAATCTTGAAAATGGGTTGATTTAATGATAGACACATATCATATGTGTAGCTTTTCTTGTATAAACAGTACATCAGATGTGGCTAGGTTTAACATTCTCATCCAAAAGCCTGGCGACGGAATTGCGTTGACAGGCATAAAGAAAAATCAGGCCCATGGCATGGCAGAGTCTAGCTAGAAAGCAGAATTTCAAGCGCTATAGAAACACAACGTTGCAGCCTCTAAATTGAAGTCCCTTCATGGTTCAATGTATTGTTATTAACTGTTGTCGATTTTGATGTTGTTGTCATTGTACTATCTGCCACCTACTATACAAACGTGACACAGCCATTGTCACTAGTCCGCACCCTTTTCAGGGCAAAATTATATATATATACATATATATATATATATATATATATATAGATAGATCACGTTGCGTGTTGATAAAAGTAGTATCACTGCGACTGTCGTTGTTACGACGGTTGTCAATATTGCTAAATTATTACAATTAAATAAAACCATTTTGGAGGTGAACTCGACCGTAGACCATACCTATGGTACATAGCCATATTACTAGCATTAATCAGCCGGCGGTAAATCTACCAAAATAATCAGACGGGTCGTTTCCGTTTACGCTTTGTCGTTAGGGGACGCGAAAGGTTGAAAGACGCAAATATTATATATTTAAAACAATCTAAACATATAACAAATACTATATGAGGATTGCTTCTATAGGTTTTGAACAAAAAGGCTTTGAATACGTACTATAGTGATACTGTTAAAGCAACCAGAGAAGGTAGAGCACGGTAAAACTACGTAGTCATTTTAAGGCGAGTGCGTACGTGACCGTGTACATGTACAATATGGTTAAGCATTTTCTGCATATAAATATAGGGTCTACCGTAGTTACCAGACTATAAGCTTTCTTAAAGTAAACACTATAGTATTTTAAAAGGAGCAAAATTAAATACCGCAGCAAAATCTAGCTCGATGGTATCATAGCTCAGTGGTACATCGAATACAGCCAAAAAATTTCTTTATTTTGTCGTTGACCGAATTTTACAATGAGTTCAGGTTTTAAAGACGGGTGCTTCCGGTAAAAAGAGTTACATTTTTGATACTTGCTTTCCCTTTTTGTTAAGGCCAAATGGTTACTGACGTAGCCTTTGATAGCTGTCCCGTGCACAAGGAAAGTTTCTTAAGTGTAAAGATGGATTCTTAGTCCTGGAGAATGTAACCTATTTCGGCCATCCGAGGTGATCTAGGACCTTGAATGGCAAACAATGGCCGAGAAGGTATGGTTCGAACATTTAAATATCACCAGACATTTCAAATTTTATCAGAAATAAAGGGTTGATAGGTCAAAGGTTTAGGGAATATAACAGAAAAGCACAGCTTCTTGTAAGTCATCAATATCTTGCACGGCATAGATTACACGCAACCACAGTAGTAGTTTTCTACACAGAATTGTTATGGGCGACGAAAAGTGGTGTCCTTGGGGCGATACAAAGAAACGCTGGGAAAAGATAGCTCAGACAGCCTAAATCCAGAGCTAAGCTAGATCTTCATCCCTAAAACCGGAAAGGGATTTTTACATGTTGGATAACCCTTGAAAAAAATAAAGTCGTCGATGAGAATTTACGTACGCTCTAGTTGGCTCGATTAAAAGGGGTTACCTCGCGCAGACAAACTGTCCTAGTTTTTGTTCATCGGCAGACGAAATCCGTACCAGTACATATGAAAACCAAAGCGGGTCTGAACAACCGGACGCGCTCTTCAGCATAAGATCTGAACATTTTTGGAAAGAAGGAAGAAATGAATTTGAGGTCGAGAGGTGGAAGACGGTTGTAAAGAGTACCTACTAAATTAAATTTTTACTAGAATGGGGGTAGACGCTGTGGTTTTATTTTGTGAAAAAATTGACATTAATTTGTTGTAACGTGGGCATATAACCACGTTGCAATGTTTGACATGCTCCCATTCTGCCGTTACGTTATCTAGTCAATTGTGACAGCGCATGACCGTTCCAGTTGCAGAGAATAAATTTACATCCATGTACACTTGTGGTTTCGCTACGACCTAGGCAAATTACTCAAAGTTTGGCGGAAACGGAAGGAAGTAGATAGTAGCATCCGCCAAATAAGTCAAACCCGGAAGTCGAAACTATATTTTGATACTTATTTCTAGCCCAGTTAACTTTTACACTCTTATGCATTCTCAATAAGAAAATGAGATAGAGAATGTAGAAAAGGCCCTGTACACCATGCCATAAGGCTCTTAGCATAATAGGTGCTTCTGTGGTAATACCTAAATACGCACACAGCTTTTTCTCAATTCAGAATCTCTATTGTATCTATTTATTTTTAGCCTAAATGCATGTTTTGAACGGAACATAACTCCAAAAAATAGTACACTATCTATGCGGATTTGTAGTACTTGCAATATAGAAGTAACACCGACGACACTCGAACTGTTATGCTCGTCGTGGGACGATATTTTTTAAAACAAATTGAAATTAACTATAGCAAGTTTGACTAACTTGCATCTTTAGCAAGCCTACATGTAATTCCTAAATCAGATCGGTGCTTACCACGAGTATTCATGCCATTGATCGAAAATCCTGCATTTTGGCTATTGCATCCTCTGTTCATGTGTATGTGTTGTTGAAGCAGTAAGTTAAGACTTACTTTGTAGAATGTGTTTATCGAGAAAAATAGCTGCCTTAGGACTGAAAAGGACTGCATCGATAATTAGTTACGTTCGATTACGTTAAATGGAAGGAATCTTTTGGGGCTGTGACAGCATGTGTAAAAGGTGAGGTTGTACGCTTCGTTACCTAAGGAGTCCATGCGCCTGGTGCTGCAGGAATTTCTTTTTCACGCAGGAGCACAGCGGCATCCATTCGAGTGGCAAACAGAAATGGAAACGTTATTTATCAGGAAGCAAAGAAAGTGAACTTATTTTTCTCTCGTTGCTGTTTCTCTTCCAGAGGGGCACTGCCACTTCGGGCCTTCGCGACCCATTGCCCCATTGTAAGTACATCGAAAGTTGACACCAGTTCTGAAACGAAGAGTCAAACCTCATCATACTTATGGGAGCAAATCTGCGTGCACACGATGTCCAGGTAGAAAAAAATAGGTTAGGGGTAGCTGCAAATTTATACTACAATATAAACAAAGATCTAGATTATAATCTCCCTTAGCGGATCGCCTCGAAACAAGAAAAATCGGGGTCTCTTAGTTTCGAAACTCCGCTATTGCTGTTGTTCCTGATACTGTTCAATTGAGTAAATGAAGCTTAAAACATAAAAGAAGTTCACAGTTCCGTATGAATTGATATACGTTGACTTGAAGCAAAGCACATTGAACTTAATTCCGAATTCGACTCTACTGAGATACACAAACTACGAATAGCTGAGTATGAATCTTGCGGTATGTCATACTAAATAATTATTATAGGAGTGAAAAGTTTACATAGTATAAGCTGGTTAACGCTACTAATGTATGCCCGTTTAAAGTGCAATTGAATTAAATTCTTACAAATTTTTTACAACATAAAATATAGCTGAAAATTACGAAATGTTACGATGAAAGGTATGTTCATTTTTACAAGTAATGACAAAAAGCCCCTCAGCAGACCTTACCTAGGAGAAATAATAGGCGATATTTTACTAGTATATGTCAATATAGTTATATAGCTACCCGTAAAACGGCAAAGGGATAGCATCACTTGTGGAAGCATATTTAAGGTCGCAAAATGGCTCAGGTTATAGTAAGGGTAGTGTGACGAGCCGGTTTAGAATAAGCCGCTTGTTGAAATCTGGACATTCGCGTGAAGAAGAAGAAAACTGTGATGGTTGGTTGAACTTGTGATGATATCAACAATGTCGAAACAACCTATCGAGGCTACAAGGCCAAGCGCGCACACTTCACGGTTTTCCGTATGTTCGAGCGTTCAAAAAACACTCAAAACCGCAAAGCCATGCGACACTCCAGGCCGAAGGTCGGTCAGGGAAAAACATTAAGATACGAGTTACTGTTATGATTATGAGGAAAACATACTGAAAGAGCCGCTACATAGTTTTTAAGGAAGCACGCTAGATAAATATGTTCCAAGCTGTTTGTCGAACATTAAGCCATGATCTGACAAAGTCCTTTCATTGTGCCCGAGTTTTTGCATTTGCTGATTCAGTCAGAGTATAGCATCACTAACGGCTAACGCATCCCCAGGAGAAAAAGTATATGGGGATTTGTATTGCCAACATCTGGTATTTGACATAATATCTAAAGGTTGGTAAGGCTCTGTTTTTCACAGTTGATCTCACAACGGTACATTATATGAAGTAGCTTCAATTTGAACGTTGTGTGCCTTTGAAGATATTTTCAATGAGGCCAAAGTTTAGTTGATTTCCGCAAAAAAATTTAATTTTTTCTTCTATGATTTAACTCAAATAAAATATGGTTATAGTTATAATTTACGTGTAGTGGAGAGTGGAGGAGCAGTATTCGTAAATACTTCAAAACTCAGAAAGCCTATCAATCTGTTTCCCTATCTGTAGCATTATTTAAGGTTTTTTAAATGGTCCCAGGAAAAATCCTAAACTGACAGTGGGTCTTCGTCGTGTTGATGGTACCAAGTCTCTATGAAAAGCGCTCACAAGGACATAACCGCACAATAGTTTCCTTCAACAGGAATTTATGTTTATTTTGATAACAGCAGATAACTTCGATTACTGGGATTACTCTTCTAGAGTATTCATAGTGAGCCTATTTATTTATAATATCTAATAATAATAATAAAAAAAAAATAAAACTTTAATCAAATTTTGAAAGTTATACATATCACGCATCAAGGATGCTACTTTTTTTTCACTGGCTTTATAGATGGATGGATGGATGCTTGCTGTCTACGAAAATATGAATCAGCCAAACTAAAGTATTCAGATTGGAGAACTCATGCCCAGCCCTGTGAGACTGGGTTAATCTATGAGTTGCGTTCAGATTAAGCAAGAAGGTAGATAGAGCTCAGGGAGGTAAACAGTGAAAGAGTTAATTTGGCTTTGGCTGATTGCGTCGAGTACAATTTACTATATTTTATGAGTAAGGGTTCTTTAAAATGCCCTAAATTATTCTTAACTAACCCTTTTTTCAGGTGGCATTTTTGATATGGAAATAGATAACCAATTCTTCTGGACTTTATAAATTTTAGCGAATGCAATTTTCGTAAGGATGTTAGAATTTTGGTTTGGACGAATATCTTTTCAAGGAAGCATGATTTTCGTTTTCAACCTACCTTGCTTAACTTCTCGTTTTGGAAACAAATATAAATAACAAAACCCTATTAGCTTAGGTATAACTTGTTATCATATCATTGTATAGTCTATAGTTTCAGAAATAGAAATTTATTATAACATATATATCACATGTAAAACGCAAATACTAGTACGCATACTACTAAAGCCATTATTTTTATAGGTCTTAGTGCCGTTTTTTAAAAATTCTTTCAATTTATGCTTCTAGGATCGAAAATCGTTTTCGTAGTGATCAGTACAATGTTTATGAGTAACACAATCGTAAATGCAGTCGATTATCCGCTGTGTTCATGCCAAAGCAAAATTCACCGCACCATACTGTTTGATAAGTTTATGAAAAATACGCGAAGCAAAAAATGTTACGATAGTATATTATTAATCGGTAGTTATTTCCTGTCTCAGTTGAAAATTACCTATTAAAACATTTTTGTTTAGCCGCTCCTTCAGTTTATTTTCCTGGAAATAATAACAGGAACTTGTGGTTCCTTAAGTGGGCGCCTATAGCGGATATCTACCGTTGTATTTGAATCATTTTTAAGCACAGACATCAATTAATATCTGACAATCGTCTATTATTCCCTCCTGCCGCTGACTATCCGGACCGTTACGTGAAAATCCCAGAAAAATCTGCTCGTTGTTGCCTCCTGCGATCCTCTTGCGCCCTAATCAGCAACCTTCTGTCGCTCGCAACCCAGATCAGTGCCATGTTTACGACGTATTGTGATAGTTTTTTTTGATTGAAATGATTCTAATTCTAGCTTGAACTCAATAAATCAATCAGCTCAGGTAGGAAATTATTTTTGGTTTGCCTGAAGGTAGTTCAAATGCTGTTTTCAAATCCTTTTGATATAACTCTAAGTGATTGCTTGCGATATGAGAGGAACTTACCCAAACTTAAAGTAGTTGAAGGCATTCTATATTGTCAACAGTCACTATTTAGTGAAACGAAATTACTAATTGACATCGTTTTTTTTGCGCCTGAGATATCAATAACTGGCCCTCTAGAGGAAAACTGCAGTATTCTTTTATTAAAACTGGCATAGCTCGGGTACTTACCAAATTACTAGTTTTATATCGTTATAATATACCAAAGTTATGTGAAACAAATTTTTTTGTCCAAGGTACACAAGGGAATGTTATTTATATGTTGTTACGTTATGATTTATATACTGACTATATGTATTATTATACTATAGTTATTATGACGATCGCGATCTCTTATGATTTTTTTAAATCTAATTAAAGTTAGTCAAATCTTCAAAGTGTTGCTAGAATATGTTTCGATGATGAAAGTAGGATTTTACTATCTGCTGTGCAGGTTACCGATAGGAATTTAATATTCTGCTTTTTTTTCCAAAGCTGCTCGTAAACGTTACACATCTTTTTTTGTAGGGCCCGTTGTTGAGAATGTTTTTCTCATTCTCGTTAAAACGACTACAGTGAGAACGTTTGCGTTCTCAACAGCCGATGAAATTGTAAACAAATCATGCCGAAAATACAAATGTAAAGTGTTTTCTATTTGTATACATTCGTGTTTTTTTTTTTTGTATGGGGTACGCGCTAGATATGGCTATACCTGTCAATTTCAAAGAGTGACAGATGTCCACGAGTTATTGCCGGTTGCGTTATTCATCTATGCGAATCCGATTTAAAGCAGAGAGCATCTCCATTGTCTGATCTGTCTCTTAGTAATTTTGTTGCCAGAACGATGGTTGCTGACTGCCGATCACAGCGATAGTCTGCGTATTCCACGTTCATCTTGTACCGGTTTGTTAGGTCGACTAGAGCTTGTGCCATATTTGTATTAGATTATGTTTACGACTATTTCTTTTCGTTGTACCCTTCTCAAACAGGCTTCCTTTATGCTGGTAAATAGTTTAGAGACGGTATAATCATTGAGTGTTATGCAGAGATGTGGAGGCAAACATATAGCAAACGAAAAGAAATGCCTTTGACTAAACTTAAGTGAAAGCCCCCATCAGATGACCCTTCGGACCTCAGTTCGTTCATCTCTCGTCCTTTCGGTAGTGTACACTTTGGGTAGGTATATGACAAGTGGCCTGTTGAAACAAATCACTTTTGTATTTCTCAATCATATTGGCACGCTATTATTATTTCAATGGCTATCAAAAAAAGCAACAAAACTAAGGCGATTGCGGCTTGTCTAAGATACTTTGGGGGATAAAAATCAGATAAAACTCAACGCATGCATGTAAATGTCAACAAAAGAAGCCCAACTGGGCACTGCATTTTACTCTAGATGCTTCCATTATAATTACACTTCATCTATTGGATGTGTGGTTACGCTTCAAATTATGGTAAATTTTTATGTGTTGCTCACAGCCGTCTTATAACGTGTATAACGATCGTCTGTACTATCTCTGGTTTTAACGTTTACGCGCAGTACATCAATGCAAAACTCTAGCTTCCTTTCGTCGAAATCATAATATACGTAATGTGTTACAAGAATGCGCCTAGCACATTCTGCAGGCCCGATGATTCCTATGAAACTTGTCCTATCACACATTGAGGCTGACGTCGATTTCTGCTCTATTACATGTTTATATTCATAGAAGGATGTAATTCAAGAATGGCCTTCAAAGATGCCTGTACATAAGATGTAAAATTAGAATCATATAACTGGTACAATCGAAAATGTATGTTAGCGAAGCGGACAACAACAAGATTCAAGTGTTGGTCTTTGATCAAAATAGGCCTTTCCACGTTAGGGCAAACCTTTTTGTGACTCCTATCGTCCGAGCAGTAGACAACAGGGTACAGCAAGGTAATATTTGACTTCAAATTATTCTTTGTGGGATCCAGGGGATGTCAATTCGTTGACAAGTTGGACAGTCCTATCCAAATGTTAATGCTACTTCGGGCATATTGACCGATTGTTTGCCAATATGCTACAGGTCTGATTCTTACGATTTTTTTGTAAGCCATTTACGATATGATCCTTTCGACTGTGACTAAATCGTGTAGTGGCACTTACTACTACTACTACTACACGAGGTGAGATATAATGACATCAAACCACCACGATGACAGAACGCAGTCTACCCCCCCCCCCCCATAGCTTCGTGGGTTGACATCGTGTTATTGTCGGACTGGACGATGTTTGTTTCGACTTCATCAGTTCGGGTTTCGTAGTGGACGTCGCATATTGACAGCCATCAGGCCTCTTGTTCTACTCGTGAAGAGAGATTGGGCGTCAAGCAGATGAACAAGATGGGAGCTCTTTTCGTCGTTTTGTATGCTATGTAGGCCTCCCTGAAGAATCTTCAAGTGTGTCGACGTTGTTACATGTGGAGATACGTTTTCTATGATGATGCATGTGTCTCCAACGCGCATGTATATCCAATGGATGATCCTACAAACGGTTATTGTGTATTATTACTACAGTATATCGGTCACGCTCATATAACCAACAAAAAACGATATGATTCATGAATTAGTAAAAATACGATCATTTTGAGATGAATGCTGAACTATGTCAAGGTAGTTTCTAGCTAACCGAAAGTCATGATTAATTTTTACAAACCTGATTCGTTAACTTTTCACTGCGTACAGCGGTAAAGCGTGATCACGTATTTTATTTCAACGTAATGTAAAAACATAACACGTTGCCCAGCTATGTTGCAAATTATAGCTACCCCACGCATTTGAACGTGTATCAGATGACACTATTGTAGTCAGTTGTTATTTTCTACGATAAGTGCATACGAGAAACTCGTGTGTATCGTGCCCTGCGTAGCCTTTGTACTATGATAGTTTTTCTGCTTGTCATCACCGAGCGATTATGCCTGGACATCATTGCGAGCGTATCCTTCCCTGGCATCATTAGAGTATGCTATGACGAATTATTCGTATTAGCTGTTCTTTATTTCGGATGGCCTGTTTCGCCTGCTTTCGAGGTCACAGCAAGGAAAACCCGCTTCTACAACAGAATGTTCCACCTAACCTACGTTTCTTAAGGAAGAAACTTACTGACCATGATACAATAAGAACAATGACAGAAACACGTAGGAGAAAAGCTCGAGACAGTAATATAATAACAAAAGCAGGTCACGTAAACGTGCAATAAGCTGTAACGTGTCTGTCGTCGTTAAATAGAAATCAGTACACAATTACTCATTGTTATGTTTTGTAAAAAGCACCGGCGACCACGTCCTGTTCATTTAAGGCACGAATGTTGGCTATATATACGTATATTTAGCCATGAGCATTTATATGGAGCTGTGCTCTGTACATACATTGTTAGCATTGGAGATGCTTAAGATCTGATCTGAATGAAACCGTTCGGATAGTTATTTTGTCTTTGTCGTTCATCTTGGTTAGTGTCCTGCTAACACTGGAATGGCCATAGTGGAACCGTTGCAGTAGTACAAATGCCACTTATTTCCTCATAACGGAGTCATTGTGTATCCGGCTCTTCAAGGTATGTCCTGAGCCACTCCTGACACACACAGACCCTGTGGTGGTATCCAAGCTTAACAAAGACGCTGAGAGACCTGACGAAGTTGAGAGCGCACATGCAAAACGCGCTCCCTTCACATGTCAATGTAGAAAGAGAGCTACAAATCTTGCCAGTCATTGACAGATTCAACGTCAATGATAAACAGATCTTCGAACGTATCCACAAACATCTCACAAATTTGGACATGGTCGAGACAAATACCAGATCTAACCATATTATTTTATGCGCACCTATTGCCGACAAGAGAAGCGTAAATGACCCACTTCATGAAGAACCTGCCGTGCTCTGGCAGGGAATTAATATGTACATATAGCATGTCTGTTTTATGCACCCTGGCGCCTTTGCCATAAAACCTTAATGACGTATGTCGTTATAAAGTAACTTCAGTAAAAAGCCCGGCGGTTTACTCGGTGACGCGACTGCTTGTTCGACGTTTGTTCAGACGCAAAAAAGCCTAGTACATCCTAGTTTACGAGAAAGCGACGTATTTAGAAGCGTTCTGTCGACAAACCGATGTGTATGCATCAACTACATAAGAACGCGGCAGTTACTTTGGTCAGCATCACCGTTTGACCTCACAATGGTCAAAAAGGGACCGTTTTTTCCTCGTTTTTAAAGTTTCCTTCGAAAACGGAAGAACGTTTTCTGAATTACGACGACACTAGGGAGGAACAGGGTGGCCTTCGATAACGCTAACAGCATCCTTGCGCGGATATAATTGCTGTTTGATGTCAAGTAAACGGTGATTCTGTGACGGTGCGAACTGTTTATCCCCTCGATCGAGACACACATAAGACGTTTTCCCTAGAAAGAAAGAGGCCCACATTAAGAAGTAAACTCTTTCTACGCTTCGCCTGTACGATATGTCGACTAAACTGTCAGCATACCCATCCGCCAAGTAACTTTCTTTACATCTCCACCGCTTTAACGTTACTTCTAAGATATTGTAGTGAAATGCTCTGAGCTTATCATATTTGTAGCCTATAGTGTTGGTGATGTTAAGCGGATACACTACGAATAAGGTATTGGTTGTGAAATGGTTAGAGAGTTAATTCAAGAGTACGAGCTAAATCGAAACTCCCGAAGTTTCTGCTGTGCAGTTAGAATCCTATCTATCGTTGTTATTCACGAGGAGCCACCAAATCTTTCGTCAGGGCAAGCGTAGTTGGCAATGTGGGCTGATTTGAAGCAATTCCTATAATGTTGTATCAAAAGCCCAGTTCCATGATTTGCGTTCTAATGTCAACTCGTAATTGTCGCTGAAAGAGTAGTCAAAACTAGCCTGTAAAAGATAAATCCGAAAGTTCTTACAATGGTGGCAAACTGTGAACTATGAAGAGCTGCGTTTGTGTGCCCTGTATAATTCGCGCTTTACATATGTGGATCTGCGCCCTCGATCTCAAGAAAGGCTTCATTTGGAATAGTATACACAATGAAAGGTGCCGCTTGTTAGGCAGCAAACCCAACCTCGCCCCTCAGAATCTGTCATCGGTGGAGACCTCTGTATGTCTAAAGCGGAATACGTTACTTGAAGCTATTTAGCACACTTGCGGCTGACCAATATGAGGAAAAGGCTGAGCAAAGGTGAGCGGGTGGGCACTTTTCTTGCCTGCGGTAAAAAAAAGCTGGTCTGGAAGCAATTGAATAAAAAAATGATGAAACAATAAAAAAATCCACTTGTTCTGGAAGAACTTTTGACTCCTTGGTCATACCAAGCAGAGCTTAAGTTTTCCAACCTGTGTGCGAGCGACAATGGTAGCAAATGCGTAACATTTGCTAAGTATAATCGTTAAACAAATATGACTTGCGAAGGTCTGTCTAATAGTAGAGACACAGCAGACTCCGCCAATGCTAAAGTCACACTCCATTATTTTATAATGGGGAATAACTACTCCGCTACCTAAGTCTAACAATGTATAGGACTTCAATCGAGAGCTCTCTGTTAACATGTTACTGTTAACGCTATTTGAGTAATACAAAATAAAATAAAATAAAAACAAAATAGTTTTAGTAATAAGGCCACACATATGGCTGCACGATTAACTTTGCATGTTTTTACTCATGGGCTAATTAACTTCTAAAATGAAGCGTATTTGATGCTATACGCCTTTCAGATGACTGAACGCCGTCATCCATACGTGTACGTGAAAATGATTGGTTTGCTTAGAGCGTGCTATTAGTATTACGTGCATCCACCTTATGTGCCTCGCGGACGACCATTGAAAATTGTTTGTGAGCTAGCTACATAATTGCTTGCGGCGGTGACCTTCTGTATTAAGTTTTCTGTTAGAAGCATCAGCGAACTAACTTCCGGTACTCCAAATTGAGAAATAGGGATGTGAATTTCCGTTAGTTCAAGAACACATCTATTCCAGAAAACAAAAGTTTTCAACTATAATTTTTACTATAACAGTAAAATTACAACTGTGGAAACAGCTAGACGCTTTATTGGAATGTATCTGCCGATATTTATTAGGCGTAGATTTTTACAATTAAACTAACAAGTGAATAGAGACATCACTCAAACAGTGTTTTTTTTTGCAAATACAAAGTGCATCATGTATATATAAACTGCAATACCTATAGATACCACACACGACAAATCAAATACTGTAAAGCTAACCAAGCAAGAGTCATATTTTTACCCCGTAAAGCCGTTTATCGTGAACGTTACTTTATTAAACTACTTACATAATGTTATTATCCAGTAAAAATGCAATTTTTGCCACGTGTGACAATGTTAAGCTGAAGAAGATATGCTCACAAAGACAAACGTAATAAGGCACTATTTGGGTGCCGACTTTGTTTGAAATGCGCACTACGGATGGCGCCAGCTACACTGCGTTTTAATACAACTTAGATACTTTTTGCTTATTTGGTGTGAGGAGGTGTTTTCATTTTTTTTTTGGTGAAGAGCAATCTTTTACACCCTCGATTTGTCGACTGCTACCGGAGTGATCGATTATTTCAAATCAATGTAAGCTTGTGACTAAAGTTCAACTCAGCTTTAGCTCCGCGCGCCATACCGGACGCAACACCCCTTCGGATTATTGACAATAATGACTGTCCGAAGAATTCTCATCACAGTACTAAAAGTCGGCAGTAATGGAAATGTGCGGTTGTTAAATGCGCCAGACCCAAAAACAGATGTACCCGGGCTGACCGTTTGTAAACATTGTTCAAAGACGCGTACGTACTTCGTAGAAGTTAGTCATTGGCAGGTCGTCTGGACAGGCGAACACTTGGGATTTTGAAGCTCCTACACTTGTTCTATCAAATAGAACAAACTGTGGTTCAAAAAAAAAAAAAAATATTTACGCCCATTTAATTGTATACGGTGTGCTTTTGCTAGTAGAATGGAAATCGTCGTTATCTACACGTTGGCTTATCACCTGCAAAGGAAGGAATTGTACGGATGTTTCTAGATGTAGATTGTTTTAACAATAGTTCTTCTAATCTCGTTCCTACACATTTGGTGCGGCTAAAAACAATATCGAAATAATAATGAATTTTCAAAAAATCTATTTCATGTATAAAATACAGGAAAAATGCTTGATAGACTCTCGTGTTATCACACCTGTAAGGCGGTGACAGCCATTCGGTCCAGGTATCGTTATTTTACATTATTGCACGAATCGACGTTCGGGCATCGACGCATACGTGGTGAAATCCGGGGCCGCACCCGAAAGCCACGATTTTCTCAGCATATAACTGAACCAGTTTCTCTGAGTTGTACCGGGGAGATGCTTACTATTTTTCGGTTTGTTACGTTTTGAATCAAATGATTTGCCTAAGTATACATTAAAACAACTGAAACTTGAAGCTTATAAGACTGGGTTACGCTAGCTGGGTTGGACTAAGCTGTCTGTTGTAAAGGTTATTTTCGTCTTTGTTAATCGCTCTCTGTTTGACTACGAAATAAGTGTAGCATGTATTACAGAAGCATTACAAATACTACTTCTGTAGTACACGATTTTATTATTATTACTAGAAACACATTTCAACATATTTGATGGTACTAGTGATGTAATGATTACCCATTTAGGCCCGAATGGAAACGTAAGGTTTCCATAGAGTATTAATGACAGTGTATTGAAACTGATGTTTCATGCAGTGCGATGTCTCACTTGCTAAAACTAGCTATCTCTCACTACGTGGGTCACAAGCAAAAACAACTGCCTGCCAATACGGGAATACCACTCGAATTCAACCAACCTGTGTACGAAAGAACTTCTTCCTTGATTCGTAGAAACAGTACTAGAGATATTGCGTTTCGATGAAAACTAATCTATAACATAGACTATTCAGCCCCGGTGAATAGAGTCGCTTTGCCCCATTCCCAGTAGCATCAAGGAATTATGTTTGATTTTATTGCCCCGGGTATCCGTGCGGAAATATGTTCCCATACAGCCACACCCATGTCGATGCTGTATTCCGTTATCTTAAAAATAAAATATCCATCTCAATAAAGGAAGCTAAATAAAATTGGATCGACATGTATTCAATTATCATTTCGTGCCGAATTGGTAGTGACAAAGGTGGTGGCGGCGGCGGCGGCGGCGACGACGACGACGAAATGGACAGTATAATAATCTGTCATTGATACCTTTATTTATCTAGTTTCAGTAAAATCACTGAATTAGCTGATAGCTCCGCCATACCGGAAGACTTTTCAACGTTATCTTCTACTGTTCGATTGTCAGCATTAGTTCCTCTCAGATGAGTAGCTAAAGTGCTCCGTTATCTTCAAAGACGCTTCGTAATCGACCCCTCCACGACAAGCCTGGCGCTGCTGGTATAACGTTGCACACCGATAAAAACGGAGAAGTAAATTTGCAGTACTAATAATGAATACCAAATATATAGTTAGTTCCTTTTATTAGTTAAGGATTGTTTCCTATTCTATTGTACTTACTTGTCATACTGATGTTGCTTCTACGTATATGTGTATGCATCTATTTACGGTTCCATCATTTTTCCCTAAGTATTTACCATTACATCATACTTTCTAAGTAACAAAAGTATCAAATAATCAGTTGAACAAACTCGCCGGTTAAGAAGCATGATGCCAGCAGACGGTGCACAGTTGCCTGTGTATTGCTGGCTGGGACACAAGCGAAGCTGGCCTCTAGCCCCATGAGTGGCGTTTATTGCAATTTAGACGACACCACAGAGCTTTTGTACTACTAATAGCGAAAGTTCTGCCACAATAAATAAAAGTTCTCACAAGAAAGATGTTAATAGTATGGAAAGAATAAAATCGAACCGGGTAAACACATTCGGAGGTTATTCTGATGACTGAGCTCGGGTGAAAATCTTCTCCTGTCGTTTAAGAATCTTATTATGATTACTGTCGTTCAAGAATATTATTTAAGGTGATATTCGAAGACTGGTTATCTTGAAGAGTGCATCCCTCCGAGTGTAGCTCACAAGTGACATGTCGTCCTTTTTGGCGAGCTGTAGTGCCATAGTTCATACTTACGAATTCTGCTGACACACCTTTTCGGAATTGACCTTATCAGAACTACCATCTCCAATATTAGGAGGTATAAACTAGAAGGTCATCGTTCGCAATGATAACCTCTCTTTGACTTCAATGTAATTAACGCCGAACTATAAAAGCTTCCAGCGCCTCTAAACGTTACGCTAAGATGTTCCATTGGCACTTCGAATCTGAATGCCATGTATTTCCTCACTGCCGATTGTAGGCAATGAACCCTTCAATTTCTGCTCCAATGATCCTGCAAAGCTTATAAACATTCGGGCATTCAAAAAAGAAAAATCGGTACTGGATCAAGTTCTTGTCAGAGCATCGATGACGAGATATATCTTGTGATCTCGGAACGTCAGTCTCCGTAAATCAGAGTTGAATCAGTGCTTAAATGGTATGGTTTCTAACCATATTTCTAAAAATAACGTTTGCTCTTCACTGGCTTCGAGGGGTTGCTAAAATAAACGACAACACATATTCTTTTAATGTTACTGTTTGAAAATGCCTTCTGCAGGTTCCCCGTCTTCCTAATCTGCACCGTATTGGGCGCGTTATCGCCTCAATCTGAGTAACGTTATCCGCTCTCAAGAATTGCTCACCTTTATTGACCAATTATTCTATTAGGGTTCTATTGGTGCATGCATGGTTCTATTGGCATCCTTGTCTCCGCTCAGCGAGGACAGAAGAACGTGAAACACGATATCCTCGTTTGACACAATGAAACCTGTTTTTTTAGCTGATTATAGAGTAGACCAGTGTTTGTACCGGAGAAATTCCTGATCAGGTGCCAGGGAGGCACGTTGGGGGCACGATATTCTTCTATCGTCTCGCTAAAGGAAAATTTGTAGAGTAGTTCATTTAAATTGTAAAATTTTCACACGTTGTCATTTGTAACGGGAGCCATGTACTGCCTAGGACATTGATTCAGCAATACATTTTCGTGTAAATTACGGATAACAGTAAACATCTCTAAGACATCTCCAGTGAAGATACTCGCTTTGCGCTGTG
This sequence comes from Varroa jacobsoni, assembly GCF_002532875.2. Lineage (NCBI taxonomy): Eukaryota > Metazoa > Arthropoda > Arachnida > Mesostigmata > Varroidae > Varroa > Varroa jacobsoni. The sequence goes on along the minus strand of NW_019214081.1, from coordinate 225,527 downwards.
AAGATGAACTATAATTATTCGCAGGGACGATTTCTTCTTATAGACAGTACGTTTTTTTGTCGATAGTACCATTATTCTTTCCAAATGAGTCAGTGCACCACCAAGTACTTTACTACGTAATTGGAATTACGAATTACTTTGTTTTTTTTTTTCTGCCGAATCGCACATAAAACGCCAGCTTTCTTGGCCAAAAAAAAAAAAATGTATTTTAAGTCTATTTTGGTCAGGTGATTCTTCTGCCCAGTGTGATGTGATTTTGTCAATCAAATTTGACAATCTTCTTGCATTATAGTACTTTTTCAATAGCTACGCAATACACGTAGTACTATGGAAGACTGTCGTCAATTTAAGGTGAAATATACCCTTGCCTGATTCTGACCCTTAATTAACTATGATTTGAGTATTCTACGGAGTACAGAGAAATAATGACTGAAATAAGCTGTTTTTCTTTCCGATTCGAGGACTGCAATACGGCAACATCGACTAAATTCGCCGCCCAGCTATTGTTTTGCATTAATTCAGGTTAAGAAAACAGTGCACGCCCCAGCGTACAGATCTGGCATAACAGCTGACTTCGGCTCCGCTGATTTGGTTCAGGCGTAGGAACCACTTTTTATTATTTTATTTGAACAAAATAATAGTTAAACGGCAAGGCATCATGTGACTAGCGGTCATCGGACGATCTGTTTAACTTCGTTTGTGCTACAATCGGCAAACAATGAAATTATACCACCGATTTATTTTAACTCTCATCACTTGGTCTTTGAAAGCAGTTTTCGTTGACGTGCTGTCTGCTTCCATAGGTTACTTCTTACAGATAGAAGCAGATTGCAATTCGTAAAACCTATTTAATATGGATTTGACCTACAATGGTCCTATATTTCTGCTATGAGTCAACGATAAAATCTATTCTTATAATTTTGTATTTCTTCATGTACAAAGCTTCAAGCATCAAATTATAGCTCGCTCAAATGTCGCCAGAGCATGCGCCTGACATCATGCGATGACGCTATTTGACAGGCGATCTATATGGTAACGCTGTAGATGATTATTAGGAGCCTGCAGAGGCAGGCAATGAGGCACTTCTGCAGCAGAAATAGGCGACCCCTAGGCGGTTAGGCCTAGGTATCGCTTTTGCTGTCTGCCTACAAAGGTAACTTTACACATCCTTTCGGTAATAATTATAGTAGTATAGGTATTTAATGTCGACTTAAGGTCACAATTTCAAGTTCATAATAACAACGTGTTTTCTCATAGCAGTAATAACACCCACAATATTAATAAAAAGTACGGACACAAAGACTAATTTAAACAAAAAAAGAAGTTGAAAAGCAAACCTTTTTACAACGAATTTTTAACCTTATTATTTGTCTCTACCGGAAAAAAAGCGCTCAGAAAACTCATTTGAAAGAACTAAGTATATAAAAAAAAACATTGTTTATTATTTAGTGGGCAATTACCCGATAATTATATAACGATTAAGCTGTATTTATGATTAATAGCTGAGCAATCATATCTCATTTATTGTATAAATGGGCCGCAAGTCGGACTTTTATTCACTTTAATAAGTGCACGAAACAAGATTTCTTTTTGTAACCCATACGAAACCGACGAGACATGAATCCTCTTGACTTCGTCAAACAAGCTATCGGAACAGAGCTCAAATAAAGGTTTGAATACACAAGAGTAAATACAGATACTTTTCACATACCTATAAAGCCTAAACATTGTTATCATTATTAGTCGACTATTATATAAGTCTTACAAGAAGGACATAAATATTTAAGCGCTAGGCTCGTGTATCTCGAAGTCCATGTTCGGTACTGCCTTTAGACATTGGCTTTTGTCAACAATCAATAGTTTCTTTACTTTGAAGCGTGCTTGTAAAGTGCTGACATTTTCTGCGGGGCAGAGCAAGTCCGCGTTACGTGATTATGAGGTATTGCAACTTCTTCATCACCAGATCATAAATCAAAGAGATGTTAAGGTTGCCAAAACATCTAGCCGGTCCGGTGGGGTCAACCGTTGTATTGAAAAAAGCGCTGAGCATCTTGTCTATAATTCAGTTCCATTCTATATCAGTAAAATCGCACCGCGCTAAAAACAGATGCCCTTGGCATTATTTTGATACGCTTTACAAGTTTTTCATAGTTTATGTATTCGTATCGTCAAATGCACCTATAGTATAGCAAAAAGGCCAAGAAGAACCGGCCGGCCCTAACGGTCGGGCACAACTTTTTGAGCTTACCAACTGACGCGTTGTCTATGGGAGTCTAATATTGCACTTCACAACATACAGTATTATATCGTACTTACATATGCGTATACTTGTGTTTTCTCCTAGTATTAGGATAAAAAATGTTCATTAGAGAAAATATATCGTTCCAGGCTACTGTAAATCTTTACTAGCCTGTAAACCTTTACTAGCCTTAGCTCATCAGCTCGTATTGTTTCTAGCTAAAACCCTTAATTGCGCATTTTGTGACCATTTAGTTTGACGAGCACCTGTATGAATAATCGACGAACGGATATATATATATCTGCAACGTCATAGTAAAATATTATGTTCTTACATGTACCATTTACTGACGCGGTCCATTGTTGGCTGGCTAGAATGAGACCTTCGTTTTAAATTTACTTTGTTTACTGCAATTCAGCTACGTTCAGTTGAATAAGGTAATTTTTCTAGTTTCAACCCCAGTATATTAGGCGTAATCTGTCCATGTCTGAATTGCTTTGCGATCAGTTGTTGGTCAAGCTTGCCTATCCGGGTCTAACTATGTCTTAAAGCTAAAATCTATACACGGATAGCCTTCCGTCGGCGACATCATGACTCTAACGGCACACCCAGACATCAATTTAAGAAATCTGTTGAGCCTTATTGATTCACCTTGTTTGTTTGTGGATCTACAAAATCCGGAAAAAAAAAGGTTTCAAGCGACATAAGTTAGTCGTTAGCCCACTGGTAGAGGTGGGAGTTGAGAATGTGCACCTATATCACGTCCAAATTCTCGTTCCGTTAAATATTGCATGCTTAACAGGCTCTCACCATTTTAAGATGGGTCTCAAGGCACCCTAGGACCACAGGGCTTCTAAGCGAACATGAGTGTCCTGATAAAGTGTTCTGCACTTTTACACCACACGGTACGGATGGCCATAATATGTGAGGATTAACGAGAAGATAGGTTGTTACTGTGGCCTTTAGAAACACATTGTCAGGTATGCACCATCTATAAAATTACACAGAAGCGGTGTGTTACTTACTTTTCTCACCATCTACGAAAATCATCAGGCACCTCGTTCCCCCTCAGTAGCAACAGGGCTTCAACCTAAGGTGCATTCGAATTCGACAAAGAGCATGTGGCTTTTTAGAAGATACAATTTTTCTTACGTGTTGCCTTAAACTACGCTCATTTGGCTTAAAAAAGGTTGGCCTTCGTTTTATCATAGCATTTGCCTTTGGTATGTTGTCGGACTATCTTGCTAAGGTTTTGTAAAATTCTGTAGACGCCTTCACGTTACCTTTGCCAACCACACCGAGTCAGCCACAGCTCTCGTAGATTTCTCCAGAACGGTTACGTTGTCAAACTTTTTTTTCATTGCTGCTGCTGAGTTGAACCGGACCAATATATGTCGTTATGGGGTGGAAATGGGCAAGCAGGTGTGGAACGAGGTGCATCCTACAGCCACTCGTCCTGCGCGTTGATACCTATATGTATTTGTTCTAAAACGGCATGCTAACTGTTTCGCTTATCACAACATAGGCAAGAATGGTAAAACTAGATAATACGTACAGTGAAGAGCCTGTACCTATAACCCAAAAGTACGTGTACTTGTCTATGGTTTCCCTTTTTTTTTAATTGTTTGCTGATTGCTTGATATCATGCCGTTGCAATTTCATGCGCGGCCCAAACTCGGTACTTTAAAGAACAGCTCAAAATTCGCACTTTAAACTTTGTAAGCCTCGCATTTTGAATCTCGAAGGTGTACCTGCTCGGGTCGGCCATCCGAAGCCAGCGAGAATCTCGGATAGCAAACAACTTGTCAGCTGGCAAAGATCAAGCTATATTCGATTATCGTTAAGCATCCTGAATTCACAGATGTACAGGTACACGATTCACAGATCGTATCTGTGCAGGTTTCTAGACAGAATTATTACGGTTGACGAAAAGTAAAGTTGTTTTGACAGAAATAAGAAGCCATCATGAATGCGGTATGTTTTTCGCTGGTCAATTTTTTTTAACATTTCACCTTCTACGCACTCTCTTTGAATAACTCGTTGTTAGAGTTCAACCTGGCTGACCTTACTACGATAAACACATCCGCGTCAAAGCGCGAACTCTACGACAAATGATCTGATATATGAAAACAAAGCATTCAACTAGAATACGTATGACCATATAAATTGTAAGTGAAAGCATAAATAGGCATGACACGGTAACAGGTGTCTAGCGCCTACTGCTTCCTTTTCCTGTTCTTCGATTGCCAAATCTGCATATGTTTTAAGCAGGTAAGTAAGTAAGTGTACATCATTATTACTAAGCGAAATAATTGCACGCATAGAAAACGTGAACGCCGCGGCAGGCCGATGATGGCGCAAACGACCTAACAACGAACAGCAAACGCAGTCAAGCGTAGTGATCCGGAAGACTTCACAGAATCCGCACTCAGGTAAACATTGCTCAGGCCGTTAAATGACGCCAGACTACGCTGGTTTATATTAGTATTCTCTATCTTTTCTCGCTACAACACCTTATGCTTCGACTTTCCCACGTCCATTACAGCCATCCACACGGCAAGTTTACAAATCCCAGGCCTAAGTACAAAATCTGCCAAATTACATTCCATAATGAACAGTAGACCTTAAACGTAACAAATACGTTTCCCGCAATCCACCGTGTTCTATTACTACTAGAGGAATATCGAGCTGCAAGTTCAGAGCGAGTGATATTGAAGTGTATCCAGTTACTTCTAATAAAGTAGTATAGATAGGCCCAACGAGTGCTGAAGGTAAATTTCATTCAGGAATCGGACAAGCTAAAAGCACAGCGATCTGCCCGACCTATTATTATTACCTGCCTACTTTTACTTACATTCATAAGTAAAAATTTTTCAGGGTTAAATGTTATTGGGAAGTCTCAGATGAACTGTTATTGTAATCTGAGGCATTTTGGAACCTTTTTTTTTTTGAGAACCTTTTACCCCGGTCCGAACTGGACATCGCAACACTGCCAAAAAAAGTATAGGCTGGATTTCACATACACTTTCTAAGTTTCCAAATTATTGCAAGCGTTTCTTGCTTACTCTAAAATTCGTTTTTTAACACACTAATGTTTCTGTTTGAGAAGTGTTTCCGCTACACGTCTTATAACATCAACAATGGATAATATAGATTTATTGCTAGCTTTAATATTTTATTTAATTTAAATTTAAATATGATCCGGTTTAGAATTGTAAATAATCGTCTAAGATTTTTTGGAATTAAGGCAAATGTATATCGAATTGTCCCGGCAAATTGAAGAGTAATTTTGGTTAAAACGTACGGTATAAACGTAGGTCATAAGAACGGAAAACGGAGTATACGATGGCCATCTAAGCGTTAAATGAATGCATCATTTTTTTATAATTCTCTAAAGCTAAATCTTGATAAAAACTTGAAGTTTTTAGTTCGTAAAAGTTTCCTTGTCTTGAATTCTTTTCAAGTTGAAATTGAAAAAAGGAACTGAATAAATTCATAATGTGCTTACGTTGGGTTTATCAAGCAGTAAAATTCGATGTGAGGTACTAGAATTTAGAAACAAGCGATACGCTATCATTTTTTATGCAATAAACGGTTTCACGTTTCATCGGAAAGAATTTGCTTTTTTTAGCGCGCTTCAAATGCCGGCGATTTTTAAAAAACATTAAGACAGGCTATCAATGTCATTTTTCGGATGTCCTATGTTTTTCCTACATAACACGAGTAGGACCCCTCAGCGAGCGAGAAAAATGGTATCTGTAAGCGACCACCTTACCTATCCGAATTTAGACGTTTAATATGAAACGCTTGTTTACGAAATCGTGTCGTGTAGAGCCGGATCATTTTATTTGGGTTCTAGTGTAAAAATGAACCAATTCCGCCAAAAGTTCTAAAGCTACATAAGGACAAGAATTTACGGGGTTTTACGCCCAATCAGACCTTTTATACGGTCGGTCTTATTGCTCAGTACGGTGCTAAGGCTAGGTGCAGTCTGCATTCATTATTTCACTATGTTTCAGCCCATAATAGGGCACCCCTTCAAATCCCTATAGCGTGCCCGTGCGGAGGGTGTCTTAGGAATTTGACTGTTGTTCTTAGACTGAAAATTGCCGCTCTCAAAAAAGTGTAGTTCGTCCCTAATACCTAGATTGTAAAGAAATGTTTGTTTCTTTTACTACTTAAGCAACGGCATTTCAATTTCATTCATTTGGGACACCTTTTTTTCCCTTGAGATCTTTACTTGTATGTGCAGGTGCAGGTTCATTTTTACCTGTGTGCAAATAGAAGAAATTTTCATTTCATTGAATGAAAGCTTGCGATTGACTGTCATTTGTTTAGTTATCGTGTAGTTACGAGATAACGGATTTCTAGCTCTGAGGTGGCGAAATCAGTTTTTGCAAACAATGTTACGTTGTTTTGCAATGTCCCCCTTATAAAGGCCGTACAATTTTTGTTACCTCAAGGGGAGCGGAGGTCTTTGGTCGAATAATTTACTGTGTTAAAAGCTGCGATTAGCGAATAGAGACCAAATGTACGCCGTGTGGCAAAATGCAGAGGTTCACAAAAGCGGCGCGTGAGTAAATGTGTAAGTAATAGTTAAAAGTTGCAAGGGTTGTTGGTAATATTGGCGTTCTGACATTGTCTATAAATATAGATAAAGCTTTTACCGACACAAGCGTATTGCAACACTGTCACTAAGTTACTCGCTGTCATCTGAAATGTCACGTGTAATTTATCGAACGTATTTACATCGTTTTCATTTTCTTCGTAAACAACCAAATGTTGCTGGTTCAACAATAAGGATGACTAAAACTGTCTTATCAACACATCACAGCCAACTAAACACGTGCGTGACCTGTGTTGCTTGTGTTAGTATGCCCTATGCATGTCAACGTACCATCATGACTCTGTATTCTTCCAATTCTTTACTACTGCCAACAGCACGAGCTCAGCGCTCTTCCACTTTTCTGATAGTAGAAACGTGTAACCCCCGCATCGCGCGGTATGCTAAGTCATTTTGCACCATTAAACTCAGACCATTCCGTTAGTGAACAAGCTGTACTATTGATTCTCTTTTTGACGCGGCGCACCAAGTCGCTCCGAAGTCGTTCGTTTGTTTCAGCTCACGCACACCTCCCGTACCCCGCAGATCTGCCCCAGCCTTCGACGAGGCTGTTTGGTCTCTTTTCCCCCTTGTGTTTCTGGCGGGCGAACGTGTAAAAGGGAGACAAAACGCGAAAAGAAGTGAGGGAGTACAGGCTGAAGCTGGGAGCTGTTCTCTCGCAAGCACTTCACGCAGTGTCAGCAGTGGCACGAAAATTCTAACTTTCAACTCGTTCGACAACAGCAACTCAGTTGCCATCCTAGTCTTTCCGGCCATGGTAAATTGAAACGAGCCACGAGTTTCTGCTTCAGGCCATCGTAATGAGGACGACGTTTGAATGATACAAATAGCAGACAACGTCAACGATGAGGAGGGAAGGCCGAAGGAGTTCTCAGTTGACGTCAACTAAATTATTGTAACGCATCAGCTTTCCAGGAGCAGTGAACCATCGAATGGCCAACGATTCAGCCAGCTATAGAAAAAAACGAAGGATATATAGCAGACGATCATGTTATGATCAGGTTATGGCGTTCATATCATAGCTGTCCCGCAGTGGCTAAATTGACAGAATAAAAAATAAGTCAAACGTAACAAAACAACTATGGAAAAAATAGCGATTTTTTTTCGTATGCACGTTTGTTTCAGTATCGAGCGACATTGCTCGAGATCCTAGAATTTGACAATAAAACAACTCGATTACGTATGTTAGCTGGCATCGTCATTACTGGTAGCATCCATGAACAACGTAAATTGAAATTAGATCAATTATGCTAAGAGGTCAAGAACCCGTGTAACAGTCAAGATATAGGGAAAAACAGATACACATGCATAACGTTTAAGGAATGACCATAGGAAGGTGTGTTCTAGATGAAATAACCTACCGGGATAGCTCATACGAGATATGTCCGCAATCACCTATGGTAGGCTGGACGGAGAAGCATAGGCGTACCTACTATAAAACACTTGCTAGATACGAAGCGTCTGCAGGTAGATAAAGAATACGTAAATGTGAACTTTTATTCGAAAACGATGTATAGATCTCAGAATCAGGGTCTATATATGTCTTCCTCTAGTTGCTGTTTCCTTATGATCTGTTTTCCCTATGTCTGAACAAGTATAGTTGTTACGGTTTCCTAAACGGTGTCAGTTGAACTATTCCTATTTTGATTGCTGTGTTTTATGGTAGCATCTGTTGCGACTGCCCTTGGTTTAGCCAACAATCGTATTTCGGCGTTCGCAACGGAAAATATTTAGTCCATGTATTTGGTGTGCGGATTTACCTCTTTGTCTAGCTTTAGTCATCTTAGTATGGGCTGGGCTTATTTTTTGCCAAGCGGATCAATTTGCTTGTCGATTCGTAGTCTAAACACATAGATATCTCGGTGCGCACACGTAAGCGAAAGCTCATTCAGTGTCGATCGGTGCCCCGGAGCCTATGCGAAAGCCTGACAGGAACCGTAGAGCAAACCATCATAGAACTCGCACCATAAAACGAGATAACGTCGAGAGAAAATACTTGCGTGTGTGCATGACATAGCTTTATATAATCAAGCAACATGTGTTCACGCTTAAGCCAGCCCAGTACTACGCCTCACATAACTGACTGTAGGTTGTGTGGAGCCGAATGGAGGAGAAAAACTACTGAGAACAGGGCTTACGATCTTTGATAACACACACATTCAGCGAAGTATCTTGTGTATGAAGTGTCCTGTATCTATACAAATACATCAAAACTTGCTCAACTCTGGTTCGTAGAACCGAGTCAACATGGACAGCGTTGTTTTAGTTGTGTCCACATATCTATAGAGGGTCGTCTCTGCTTCTGAACGCGGTAGGCGGTGCAATTACAAACTAGCACTCCGTCGACCGCTGCTCTTACCGCTACTGTTGCCAGAGCTGCTTTTCGTATGACTCTATTTTGGCCTCTGTTGGACGGCCTCCTACCACGGCTCTGTGTTGGGGTAGGGAGGTTTTGCTAATAGCAAATGACGCGTGTGACGTTTCCTTATGAGCATCGGCTTTCTTCTGATTTGCGGCTGCTTACGCTAGGTACACAGCGCCAAATATCGTTCAGCGTCGTGCCTTTGCCAGTTAGTCGAATACGGACACACGAAAAATGTGTGCCCGCTGATAATCGAAAGAAGAGATACGAACAAAGAGAATCTGAAAGCGAGAAGATGTATATGCATCGACGCCTTTCTTCTATGATTGGCAGACGCTGAATGGCGTTGTCTTTATTATTTCTACTAGCGGCGCTGCCATCCTCCTTGAAGGCCGTCGGACAGAGTACTGTAGAAGATAGCGCGGGCATTCTATGACCGTCATAGGGATTAAGCTGTCTAAATTTCAAAAGTTTGAAACTGCTACATGATATGCTATTTTAGTGGATACCAAGCCTTTTTTCATGTAGAAATTCTATAGCCCATAAGTTCATACGCGTATATGTAAGATAGTATCTAATACAAAACTATCACCGCCAATATTCAGAAGACAGGTGATGCGAGAAATATTTGCGAACTAATCCAGTTTCACTTGATCATTTCATGGAAAGCAGTTACTTATCTTCCTTCGTTTCAGAAGTTTAGCTCGAATTTTCCTATTGTTGTTCCTAGGGTTGATTTTGACTAAATTCATTGTCTATTGAAATTGAATCAAATTTATTAAATGGCCAGTCATCTACTTATTACATGTATGTTTACCTTTTAATTGATTATAATTATAATAGCATCACCTCAATCACCGATTATGCTAAGCGACCTAGTGACACTACGTACGGCCCACCAGTCGCATACTGTATTTTTTCAATATATACGTAAGGTACCTAAGGTACTAACGATAGAATTTTTTCATCATAGGGATGATACCGTTCAATTTAGTACCGTTTCCGCTATGAAGGTTACTTAGCATATCGTTGAACATTAGTTGAGCGTACATACACATTAAGGGATATGCTACTTGCGAATGCAGATATGACAAATCGACAACAATACTGACTTTCCTTAGTATTGGTGTAGTAGTTCATAGAAGCTTGCTCCCTTTTCACCTATTAAGGGACGCGAAATGCTACTAAGAGACGAGATTATTTCGACATTGCACCCCTTCTATCAGCGTTTCCATTGCAATTGTTCTGGTATTTGCTGCATAGCAGGGGTTGAGTGGTATATCTACATAAAGTTGAGCAAATCGTACGCGAACTGCTAAATGCTTTTTTTGTTTTAGAGCCGTTCGTCGTTCACAAACAACTGTGTTGATTCTGATCTTGCCAGGGGCAAAATCGTTGTCTTATCCTTGTATTACATCACAATAAACCAATATGTGTTCAGCCCACGATGCACCTCATCTACATAGATGGCCTACGGACGATGCATATCCTTGAAGTCAATCGCCGGTGGCTGCCAGAACGACCGATTGCTCGGACATTTAATGACGATGAGGATGACGATGCGAGCGTGAGTCGACATAAGCGGCCCTTCTGTGAACCTCTGCTCCGAGTTTAACCCTATATGAGCACCGGTCGCGCCTTTATCGTTCTGATCGGCTTGACCGCCTATGGATGTGCCGCTAGCGGGCAGCTTAGTTCGTTGGCTTATGAGCAACGAAGTCTCCATTTCTGGCTAGAAAGAACACGTAGCACATCAAATTGGAGAGAAACGGAAGGCCATAGATAACCGTGACGAGAACAAGACACACAAAGAACTATCAGCCGAGATATAACAGGAAAACTGATAGAATATAGCGGTGGAAATATGTATGCAACCACGAGGAAAAGCCCGGATAGGGTATAGAAAAGAAGGTAAAAATGTAAATGTTGTTACAACTCTTCCACCGCGTCTCGCCGTGCAGAGCGGAGTAGAACAGATCTGTAGAAGCTACGTCCGAGGATGGGCAGCTGCGCGAGCACTTTGGATGCCTGATGAAACCAACAATCAAACGAAGAAATGAAATCAATGTCTGCGCCCGGATCCAGATTGGCAACAGCAGCAGTAGAGAGACTGGATATAGGTTGGACCAGAAAGCGATGCCGTCGTTGACCTATATTGCCCGTTCATTCACTTTGTTATCGATTAGAAATCGTTGAATCTCTAGGATGAATTGGCATAGCGAAGAATCTCCGTGACTAGTCTGAATGCTCTCAGACATCGCACAGTTAATACACAAGTCACTATTAAATAAACAGCATTCTGCACTTTGTATTATTGTGATATGAGTTTTAAATTTAAACGGCATTTTTGTAAAGCTTAAATTTCGCAGCTCTTCTAAAGGCCTGTTGTTTTTGGCACTGTAACAGCACATATCTGTACAATTGTGCACTGTTGATGTTCTTGTCGGTTAGGTACAATTTCGCGGTAGGCTGATATTGTTTAGTCAGTCGATTTACACGTGGACTGTCCTTAGCGTAAGTTCCACCTTCTAACTAGATCTATGCAAATACAAATACATTGTGATGTTCGAATTAAAACGAATATCTTATACGCGCTCCCTCAGCCCAAAGTTAGAATGCAATGTTTATAGTTTCGATTGTGGTTGCAAGAAATCGTCACTCGTCATCACAATAACATATCAAGAACTCGGTCTTTTGTCATTGTAAATATCATTTTGTCTTAGATGCTAAATCGGGTTTGTACAGGGTCTATGATATTGGAGGCCTATCAGCCAAAGCCTACACTGTGCCACATACTCGGCTAGTCGACTGCGTTAGAACGTTAAAGCGTTGTCAAGCATTTGAAGGGAACAGCGCTGCCTGGAAGAGATACTCCAGACAAACAGACGGTCGTTGAAACGAAATCGGGGGATTGCAGTGGTGACATTCTCGCGCTGCCCAAGGCGGCTGCTGCTGCTACCAAATAATGGCCCCCTTACTTCTATTCTACACGTGATTAGTATTTACGATTCTTGACATCTTGGAAAAAGGTTAGCCACTTTCTTCGATCGGCAGTATAATGTTTTCCAAGTAGTACCTGCTAGTTAATCGGACCATTGCTGGTGAACCAAACATTTGGTGAATAGACAAATCTCCGGTGTGTCTCTACCTAATTCGAAAACGGAAGAGGACCTAATCGAAATAAAGCTCTGCAAGAGCACAACAAATCTGAACGTCGTGTAAATAAAAGCGAGCAGAAAAGACTCCCTTAACTTCCTTAGGAGCTTCATCTTACTACTAAATCATATAAAAATAATCGAAAAGCTCTAGGTTGCTGCTCTCTCGTCTCAGCTCAGTCTTCTTAAGCTTACCTTGTTTCTAGTCTCTCGTCGTTAATCCCCGGTACTTAACTACATACGACGCGTGTCAGCTAGAGAATTAGCACCATTGATGTTCCAAAAGCAACCAACCAGTCCACGATATTTTATTCCTTTTCATATAAAGTTTATTTCCTTTTTTTTTTCTTCTTTTCAGGAGGCCAAAATCTGCTTAACGATACCCTAGAAAGCAGCCGGCGCCATGAACGAGAAAAAATTGTACGAGTACATTCGTAAAAGGCTGTTCTACTCAGTGTTAGGAATGTCTCAAAAGTCACTAATCGAAAACACTTATTTTATTGGCCCACCAAGTGAAATTATGTGGGGTGCTAATGAATTCGTGCCAAGTCAGCCGTCCAGCAAAGATCTAGGACAAATATACTTCTCTCCACAAAAGAGCTGCGGTTGCCTAGAGCAGACTCTATTATAATAATAATAATCGACAGCAGGGCTTGGCGGGCTAAAGATTTATCTACCATTGATCAGCCCATTATTCAGTGTGTTTTTGAATAACCCAGCTACAGCATATGCACGAGGCGCATTTACTCTAACAAGAGACGAGGAACGGTAGCTATTTGCGCTCTGCTATGCAAAACTAACTTGGCCAGTCCAGAGCATGAGTAACTATCGTGCTCAACGCATGATTCTGGCCTAAATCACTATCCATCTTAGATCTATTCTTCTATAGCCATAATATGATGCATATGCCAACAATCCAGATGTATACAAGACGACTTGCGTACACCTGGACTGTTATCTATCACATACATACTGCCTGAAAAAAGACATAAGTAGAAAAGATCAAACATCCTAAATGTACGAGCTATCTTTTCATGCTCGTCACAGGACACAACTAATTTCACTTTGGTTGGTACCATGCATCGAGTCGTAGCGCCCCAATGCATATGGCCGTAGGCGAAAATACGTGCTTCCTTTGACCAGGAACAGCCGCACTTTTTTCGTTTAAAAAAATGTCATTATCTGCTCATTTATATTTTCTTCGCTGGACTCCAGATGCTGTCGCTTTTACCTTGTATCATTATCATTAATGATAGATTTAGGAAAATCATTGTTCGCCGGCGCTGGACATTGCGTTAGCACACGATCATGGTCCACCTGCCTCGCTACTATCGTTATTGAGTAAAGCAAAACATAGATAAAGTTAGATTGAACAAGAGACAACTGAATAATGACAATATACAAGCAATACCTTAGTAATTAATAATAACTATATAACGTGTACAGTAACGCGGGTGTTTTAATCGACTACTGTTACTAGTCTTTGCATTGGTCGAAGTACGTATAAAATAATTTGCGTTTCATATACGCTATAAGATGGCCTCCAACGCGTCTGCACGACCTGTCCCAATTTACCGCACGATAATTTGCCTGCCGACCGCTGAAACTGAAGTACATTAAGTTTCTTCTAAAAGGCATCACAGACAACCGTTACTTCGTTTTTTTTTTTTTCCTGTTGATGACATCGATTACGAGGAAATGCTACTGAAAATTAATTCGCAATGCCGAAAACCTGCCGCGCGATAGCTGTCGTTCAGTACAGTATCTCTCATCAAACACACTGTAACCTGTGGCACATAGGTGGTCTTCCACGGACATACGAATGAAATATTCCTTTACCTGCACACTTAATAAACATATGCAGTATAAAAATCATTTCGGCCCATTTATCCGCTTGGCCAGCCTATTGGAAGGCTGCTGAAGGTGGTCAGACCCTTTCCTACGTTGATGTAAAATCTATTGCGCTTATTTATAGTTCTGCCAATTAGTAGCTTATAGTAGATCCGGAGCATGATCTAATTTTTAAATTTGGAAGGAACTAGGAACCTTATGAAATGTATACTGAAAGCTGCGCAAAGCTAAGACCCATTGCAACTCTAGCACAAAAAACTTATCGTTTGGCAAATCTCATAAAAGTCCTGACGTTCTTGCCAAGTTCGGTTCTGTGAGATTTTCTAGGTCTTTTAATTTCACAAATTGATAATAACTTAACAAAAAAAAACAGCCAAGTTCTCCCACAAACTGTAGGCCAACGACCCTGTGTAATTTTGTGAATAAGTTTGTGTGTTCATATATAAAATATGAACAAAATTCTACTAATTAAATCTAATAAGGAAATGCCCATTAAATATCGCTCTGACTGACTTTTGATTAAATCAAAAACAATTTGTTTTTCGTAGATATGTTTCAAATGACTCTGAACTTCTTTTGCCAGTCAATCAGCACTAGATTAGAGGTATATCATTTATAAGTTGCTCGTGTTCAGGACGGATGCAATAGTTAACGATACGTTTAGAAACAGAGGATCCCATAGTAAATTTGCTTTACGCTGTACTACGTCTATCTGCCAAATGCTAATTATATGCTAACCTAGACTTACCTATGGTGAATTTTTACCTGCGGAGGATGCCTACCTGAAACTCGCTCGATCTAGCTATTCCTCTTCTATAAATGTTTATACCCGCGTGACTGATCTTGCCAGATTAGTACAAATAAGTTCGTATGTATTTTTTAATCAATAAAGCAGCGTGGGCTAAGCAGGTCACCCGCTTTACGCTTCCGTAGAGTTCTTATACGAAAATGAAAGGAAAAATCATCGAAATATAATAGTACAGTCTGATGCTACTAACAAACAATAAAACGTATCTCGGAAAGTGAGCCTTTTCTATACACATATATGTTTCCTATATATTTCGCTTTGTTGTTTGACGTAGCAGCGAAAAAATTACCTGCCACATTACGCTTCGTGCGACAAACACCAAGGTAGGATGGTCTCTTCGTGCAATACTTACATTTATTTTCATGCCTACCTAGAAGCAGGATTTAGTAAATTTACGCCTAGGTCACAATATATCCTATAGTGAGTATAACATTCTAGTGTAAGGGTATCCCGTACACTGATGGTTTCTTGTATGCATCTGACGCTGGTCAGACGTAGATCTCCGAGTATAGGTATACGATTGTATGTTGTGCTTAACTTACTTTCCTCTATATACCTATGTGCATAAGCGGCGTCATACGGAGGTTTAGATTCAAGTTTCGTTGATGTTTACAAGATGTTTACAAAGATTACTAGCAATCTGTGTTTGCACACTTTCATCTAATCCAAGAAAATCGATACGTTTATCTATATGAATGAAAAAGATCGCCCCACCCACTGTGGCACTTGGTGCCACAGAAATGCTCCATCTCTTCTTATAAAGCTGTAGGTCTTCAATTAATGCACCGCACGTTTACGATACGCATAACACTTATATAACAGGCAGCAGTTATAAAAAAGGAAAGGTAGTTAATTGAGCTGCCTTATACATTGGATTATCCACTTTACCTTACTCTGGAGAGGTTTCTGGCTGGGCTTACATGGCGAATCTAGGAGTAACCAACCCTTTTTACTACCAGAGAGAGTCTCTTACGGAGATTTGGTCGGATCATCATCATCATCATCATCATCATGCAACGTCCAGTTACTCACCCGAGGGCAGACTAATGGAGGTAGACTCCCTAGTATAATGTTCATATTCATACAAAACGCATGTACTAGCACCCGTCCTGTGTGCCACATGCATTCTCGGCTTACTCCATTTGTCTTTATGGAACTCCTGACATGCAGTCCAATCAACACGCTCAAACCCTAAGGATATCCCTGCGCCTGACTAATGTCTGTGTCGCGCTGGTTAGGCAAGTCGAACAGCTCGAATGATCCACGGACGATCCTCGAAATTCCAAATAAGTCCAGAAGGTGAGAGCAGGTAGTACGTATACGCTATACCGAAGATGTGATTCTGAGAATTTTCTAAAAAACCTAAGAATGTCTGAAGACACTGAGAAAACTGTTTCTAATAATTTTTTTGTTTCTAATAGTTTAATTATCTTTTTAATAATTAAAAAAATAATTCAAGTTGATTATAATGGTCTTGATTGCTAGATACCAGTTTGATATCATTCGGGTGTCAATGCGTAACCCGGTGAACATTGTAGCGTGTTAATGTCTTACTTATCGATCATATCACTCAAAGCTTATTGCGCTACGGATTTCTAGTGTTTCCTCAAAAAAGAAACGTCTTGCAGCCAGTAAGATAATGTGTTACGTTGAAGCAGTCGTTAATTTGAAAGCACGAGTTGTTGATACTTCGCATCGGTACGAATGACGTCAACGACGTTTGCAACAGCTATATCACGTCAACAAATCGTTCGAGTATTTGACACGTCAAGCATCAGCTATCTCTATATAAACTATTTACAGATAATATATTTGTTTACGGTTTATTCTTAAATGATATTCTACCAACGTTCGCTAATTGAAGACACCTTTGGGATTTTTAGAGAATAATTTAGAAAAATAATTACTTTAGCGATATTAATAAAAACCGACAGGTTGGATCGTTCTAAATGTCTAGATATATGCGAGAAATAGTTCTGAACATATCTAGCTTTATTGAAACAAGCGAAAAAAAAAAGGAAAAAAAAAAAGGAAAAAAAAACATTTTAGGGAGAATCGAGTAATAGTATATAGCATTTGTTCAGTTGGAAAGTAATGCTAATGATTTTCTTTTCAGTACTGGCCCAAAGGCTATACGGCGTAGGAACACAATCACTTAACCTATGAACTATGTATATTAAGACTGAGAAGAAGAAGGGCTTGTCCGGGAGCCTTCGCTCGCTGAAACGAAATCATACGATAAGCGTAACATGTCTACCATCGGGATTACATCAGAAAGGGTGAACCTGAACAAATTATTGGAAAAGTACAATTGTGGAATAACAGCTTGAAAATCAGGATCTGGTGGGATACATATAGCCTATTCTTGGCCCAGTCGACCTGTGTTTATTTATACTGCTTGGCTCGGTGATTTGTGGCTCCTAAATGAGTTAATTATTGGAATATTTCTTATTTTTGTTAGTTAATTTTTTTAGTTTTGAATATTTCACAATTCACATAAATGTTCAATGTATAGCCTATCGCATCGCCAGCAGTAACTACCATAGCGGGGAGTAATTTGAATTTTGCCTATAAAGGCTACCTACAACCGGTTGCATATCAATATTATTAACATTTTGACGCACGCCCCTTCTTTTTTTCGACACGTCTGCGAATGAGTAGTTTTTAAAGATCTACTGAAGGCTGTTTTGGACATTATTATTCTTTTCCTTTTGAACAAAACCACGTCTATTTGTCAAAAAGGTCACAAAATAGATCGTTTGACACTACCAGCCTGTGGAAATGGTTAAGAATTAGTAATACGTTGTCGTACTGTTCAGGCTAGAGGTGGTACACAAACAGACGACAAAAAGCAAGCCGCTGTTTCGACGGCTCTTCGCGCCTTATACAATAGCCCGTCTGCTATTTTTCACGTCGCCATTGTACACAGGAACGACTTTAGCGGGTACCATTGAAACCAAGTTAAATACAACTACCGGATGCGGAGAAGAAGGCGGCAACAGTAGCAGAAGTTGCTTTCGCTTTCAAGAGAGACCAACTTCGACTGAACATTAATTTCATGCATCTTTCCAACTCTCTAAACACCTGCCGGACCATTTAACTGACCATCTGCGTGTCGTGGGTTTGGCTGAGAACCTTAGGCACTGGGAGGAAACCATTAAAACAACATATCTCCCGCCCCGCCCCGCCCCGCTGGCGATTTTTCTCAAAAAGGTTGCCTACTTCAATTAAGCAATTTCACCAGCTAAATAACTTCAGACAAGGTTAATCTAATCAAGAGCTGGCGGGTGGCACCGCTAATGATGACGGTAATGTTTGTCTGTCGGTATTTTCGTTACGGCGATTGCCGTAACTATTATTAGAAGTATTACGCAAGACCGAATGTTTAACGTGCATTCACTAAACGTCGAAGTCGTTTCGAAGCGCATGTGAATGCTGTACGTGCACGTAATAACAAAACAAGGGACTTGTACCTTTCGACAGCTGTGGCTCCATTATCATATGGGAGCATTTATTAAGGTCGACATAACAATAGAGTATAATTTTCCAAAGCATAATAAAGATGTTTAGCGCAAACTATAACAGTGGCAGTAATAACTTTTACGTAATAATGAATATCATTTGTAGAAACATGGTAAGAAGGTATTAGGAGCGCGTCACGATGGGTGAATGTTTTTTCTTTGGCCCTTTTTTTTTCATTTTATACGTCTACTCGTAGCTGAATGAATGATGATTTTACGATACACCAGCCGCGAGGATCTTGAATAATATAATAATATAATAATGATTAAGCGAAACACGCAATACCAAAACGAAACTCATAAAGTTGGAAGGCGTATACCTTCTACCGCGCGCGTCAATACTGTTATATGTTATAATAATGTTATATTTAATTTTATCTAACGGAAGACTCGTTTGATTCGTCTAGCAACGGAATAATGTATTGCGTATTTGCCGCGCATGACTTCAACAAATACACTGGTTACTTCTCGGCAGGTACGATAAGGTTTGATGTTTAGTAAAAACTTGTTTAGTCAACTTTTCACTATTAAATGTTCAGTGACTTACTTCATTTAGCACTGATAGAAAGAAGTGGTGCTTTCAGGCATTCCTCGACATCCACAGTTGGCCGACCGAGCTGAAACGTACTCCGGCATTGTTGGTAACATTTTTCCATTCATAGAATTGGCTTTAGACTCAAATCGATACACGATAGAAACAAACGATATACGCCAAATCGCCTCGCTACGGCCTCAGCCATTACCGAGACAAGATGTCCTTCTTAAAGTTTGTAAGCCACTTTCGATCAGTTTTCTCGGGCGTGGAACTCACGCCGTACACGGCACAGATATCGTGTGCTGCCTTGGAAGCATGGTAATTTTAGTAAAACGCAAAATACTTCTTTTTAGCCTCCATTTTTTGGGCCTAGAGTGGACAAAATTGTGACTGACATGTAAAAGCGAATAGCGAAAAAGGCGGGAATATTTAAAACGGCTTTTAATAGAAAGCTAATAAATAACTATCATGCTATTACAGTCAGTGAATGCACAGCTTGAAATCAGCTACCTTGTCATACGCGTATGTATAACATTTCTCGGTTGAATTACCTTAGACAGAAACATGGTCTAGAGCCATAATTTATTATTCCTTACATAAGGTATCATAAACGTAGAACATACGATAGTTTAAGTTTATGCGATGACACTATGGAAAAATTCAATATAAACACCTACACAGTTAAGGTTTTCGTACCTCTGGAAGATCACGTTAAATAACTTTCTGAGCGGTTTTGCTTCAAAGCTCTATTTTGCTTAAGGTGCACGCTTGTAGGTGTTTAGTAGGTCAAAACTTTATGTGCACCTATTTGGATTGTACGAGGGCAATTCTGATAATTATGCTATTCTTTAGCTTTTTAGGATTAGGCCACTAATTAAAATCTATATAAATCTATATAATAAAATATCTATAAATAAAAAATGACGTCACTGCAACAGCGTCTTTGGTGCCAGTAATCTTTCAAGTTGAAATGAAGTAAAGCTCGATGTTGAACCGCGACATGTAGTCGGCATCGCATTGTCAAGGTACTGCAGTAATAACGATTCTATGACGAGAATCAAATACTATTACTTATATTGATTCAGGTACGAATCAATGGGTCATACTAGGTCAGATACGAATAGAATGAAGATGTGGGAAATTAAAGTGATTATTATGCCGGGTTGATTGACGGGCAGAAGACAGGCTGCTCTTGCAACTAGTTGAAGTTTATGCAAAATGTGAAACAAATACTATTCGTTCCTAGAGAGAATTTAGAAAGTATTTTTAGCATAGATAGATAGATAGCAACTGTATAGCAGCGATCGACGACCTGAGGTCCTTTATATCGGACTACCATTTACTCAAAGAGGTACTACAAATAAAATTACGGTTAGCAAGACGATAAATGGTTTTATGGTGATTTGTCTCTTGACGTAACGATCATAGCCTACTGTTTCTTGCCGTAATGGTAAGATAACGCTGTAAGAATTTTTACGTTACCGAAGAGTTCATTGTCAGGTCCAAACAGTCAAATTCACTATTACTACTATAACAACAGCATTTTTGTGGACCAAAAATGATAATGAAAAATTTTTGCAAACAGGGTGGAGTAACTCGCCATTGCTTTTGAGGCCAGTTTAGGTGGTAGGGCTAAATGGAACCTCAACAATAGGTAGGCAAGCCCTTCCTTCAACTGTAATGCCTTTATTTTAGTCTATTGTCTAAACCGTACCGTCGTACAAATCCAAAGCTATTGTGGAGATCCTTAGGATGCGCTTAAATACGCCAATATGTCGATTTACGAGTTGCTTTGATAATAATTGACGTAACAGATTCATGCCAGCCATAGGGCTCAGCTCGAGCAGGCAACAATGTTACTACAGGAGATTGTTCCGCCATGTTGGAATGTAGGTGGCATCCTAGGCTGAGCTATATTATCCTCGAGCCAAGTCAAATATATATCTCTATTTAGCCAAGTGGGTGTGATAATAACGCCAAAATTATTATGTAAAGTCTAGATAGAAGAAAAGATATAATACATATACTCATGACGGGATAATATTAAACAGTCAATGTGTTACTCTCTGAGCTGTTCAACCATTAAGACTCCTTGCGACCTTGTTATTGATGCGATGACCTTTGGTGATTTCGAATGTATATCACACATGTATTTAACACTGTTTGTGCTTAGAGCAGTTTAGTCCGCTGACCTTTAGCACAAAATAGATGTGCCGACTTAGTCCAAGATTAATGTATTTGAAAGTTTAGAACACAGACATTCGGCTATCATTTGCCCTAGATATCTTTTTGTCCCTATTCCAGTATACGAACTCGTTCGTCCCATCTCTGGGAAGTTTTGTACAAGCTGACTGGATCTCAGCGAAGCTTATTAGTCGTATAAAAGTCCATCGACCTGATCTGCTATAAGATGTAAAGGTAGATGTTTTGACTGTCATGATACGTTTTGCTCAAGTGTGTAACATAAAGTGTGTACAGGATACCCAGAATTCGTAGGTAAATATTTTACGAATTGATGCAGCTTAGTAACTCAAGAATTTTTCTTAACGAAAACATGAATTTTTAAGCTGAATATTAAAGTTTATGAAAAAAGAGCGTCGTGGCAGGTATTATCTAGAAGAATATTTTTCTAGAAATGTCTAGAAAGAGGCCGCACTTAGTAAAGCAAATCGGCGTTTTTGGGTTACTAATTCCAATGTTGGGGAAGCCTATGACGTATCGTTTTTTTTCGATTGGGCAACCTTCTTGACGTAGCTATATTTTTTTTTCAAATTAAGTTGTCTGGTAACATCACAACAAGCGTTTGAAATAACAACTCTGAACTCTAACGTGGACTTGGTTATGATAATGGAAATGTAATATTTTCGTAAACATTAAGCATTTCCGGCTAGTAAAAAATCACGCGCATGGGGAATTTTTCCCAACGGAAATGCGGAAAAGTTAAAAGAGGTTCTGTAGACGAAACTCTTCGTTTGTGCGTAACCAGAACTCGTTAAATCGGGTAAATGCAATGGTCAGGCCATGGGCCTTTTAAGGCTAGTTAGATGATCTCTACATCGCCTATGAATAGGCAAGCGGAACAACGGTGAAGTATGACGAATGAGCTAGCTTTATAGCCCAACTTTCGGTAGACCTAAGATATAATATACCCGATAGTGAAAATATTCTTAAAAAAGTTCAGCCTTTAAAAAAACAAACCGCTATTTTTTCATCGGTATTTCAGGCGGCTATTGTACCATCACCAGATCTTCCTGCTAAAATGTATAAAAAAAGTTTGTTTTTAAAAAAAAGCTCGCAGCTTTTTTCTAGCCTTGCTTACGCGAGCTCCATCGAGGCTATATCCAAACAACGAGCATTTTATCTGTCCGACCATAATTGAAGGTTTTCAGACGACGCTGTTTTAAGCCTGAAAAGAAAACATGATCAATTCAAAGTATTCATTACTTTATATTGCCTACTAGCTATTTTTATTCAGTCTATTTAATACTAAACGATACTAAACGAAAGAATACTTTCTTATTCGCGCACGTGTGTTACTTTGCCAATCAAGGCACCAATTCCCACACGATTACAGGCCACCCACAATGACGTTACAGTCGCCCAGCTTTTCCATGTTGAAATTGTGTATATTAGTTGTTTTTTTTTTTAACTTAGCTGTATGAAGTTATGTCGACTATCTACGGTCCCATTGAGGGCAATACTGTTTACTAGAATCGATCGCACTCAAAAAAGTTGACAGACTATAGCACAGTAGGGCTTCATCTATACGAGCAAAGTTTTCACAACATCATTTTATACCGTACCATGCGATCGCTGCCATTTTCAGTTGTTGTACGTACTTCGATTGCAAACTGAATCATCTGCCAGTGTTTCCAGGTAGGGAATACAGTATTTCCCCTTTACCACTTTTGCCTTATGCCATATTAATCGAGTCTGCCATAGGGGACTGTTCTTTCACATGCCGAAATGTAGGACAACTTGCGGCTTATTACGGCGTTATTTAATACAACCATGATGAACGGAAGGTACTTCATCATATACGACTTGTCCTTTCAAGGTCTATACAGCTATTAACCTCTGTTATCTGTAAGTGAGCTTCCTGGCCGTCACGCATATGCACGAATTATTATTTATTATTATTATTAATTATTACGAAAACGATAAATATTATTTGGTAATTCTAACCGGTGTCTATTTTTTACTCAGTCATTTAATGGAAAGCTGGTTTGGGTGTCAAGCGGCGCTGATTAGTCTAACTGATGGAGCTTTCTGAGTGCCTATATTCTCATGAATTTACTAAGCTACTAGAAGCTTTGAAGTCTCAAAGCTATAAAGCTCGGCGAAGACTAGGAGTTGTCTAATACAATCTGTGTGTACACCAACAAAGCTATATATAGTAAATAACATATACTTTAAAAAGTACACTTTCAATATTAACAAAAAATGAAGCAGCTAGACGAATGTTTAATAAACGGTACACTCTCTATACAAGTTACTGTAAATGCGGAGGTCAGCGCGCAATAGTTAGAGGCTTTTAAGCGTGTATCAGATGTACCATTATTAAGTGCTTGAAGTCACTGCGTAGGCGGGTACTTGTGGAAAAATCGTGTAGGTCACAGCCAATTATTTCCTATCCGAAACAGAAGTGTTTCTCAAGCAGAAGTGTTTTGTTTTTTTTTTTTCGTTCGTACATGTAAATGTACGCTTCTCTCAAGCATGTCCTAATTTCCCTTGTCTGTATATAGACTTTCTAATGACCCACTGGTTTTGTCGTCTGCCGCGCTCGTCCTTCTCATGTCGTAATAAACCATAAATCTTTGCACTTCAATTGCCGTGCGATCATTGCTCCCTTTGTCTCTCTATACGAGACTATAGTAAATAAACAGGTACGGCCAGTTTCCAGCTCGGCGGGTATTCCTTTCGCGCTAATGTAAGGACCGCACCGGCTATTGCCTCGGCCATTACAACCACAGCATTTGCTTCCATTGATGCCGCTTCTACTATACAGATCCCAAGGGGAAATGAACGCTTCCAACATTAGGCAGCTAGTAACAATTGAGCAACGACGACCAAATGTTATAGCGCTAGCAGTTGTACCGTTCTGGTGGTTCTGATGATACCTTAGGTTGGAGCAATCGTCAATGCTTCCTACCAGTATCTCCAACAACCGGTTCTAATTATCGTCGTTTTTGCCGTCTGTTGTTCACCTATGCGGCCTCTGTCTCTCCCACCGTAGGTCCCAATACCAAATTCAATGGACGCCAGAGTCAGCTAGTCAGTAACTGGATGTTAAGCACGTTTGTCGCAACAGCCGCAAATTTCATCTACCTCCACCTCCTTCCGGCTTCCTTTACTCTACACTCTCATTAAGGACATTTCCATTTACCCCATGTGTATGTATTATCGTGGGTAGCTACGGTGGCCTCAGCGAGAGTAACTTGTGCAGTCTGCTTCACTGCACTTGACACCTTCCTATATTGTTTTGACCTTTCACGTCGGGTATCGCGTGGTATTTAATCAATTGGCTGGCTTCTAGCACAAAACGAAGTCTGTTTATGAAAGGATTCGAAGCTGCTGCCCGTAGAATTCGGGATCGAATACTCTATCCAATAACCTATTCATTTGCCGGTAGATCGCATCGGTAAAACTGCAGTAAAAAGTGGTGCGATTCGCCGATATATATTGAATCAAGACAAATTGAATTCTTTTCCTCTATCTAATATGAGGAATATTTCATTTCGTGTTGGCTCTTATTAGCACGCTCGATTGGACTATCGTGAGCGATTTACGAAAAGCTTTTTAAACCTATTTGAACTGATAAACCCATTGCAAAACAGATGGCCACTGATTAGAAAAGACTATACGTCGACCGAAGAGCGTTCCATGCGTGCTGAAGCTCGCTTAGCAGTTTGGCTCGAAAAAGCCGTCACATTAGGT
This sequence comes from Varroa jacobsoni, assembly GCF_002532875.2. Taxonomy (NCBI): domain Eukaryota; kingdom Metazoa; phylum Arthropoda; class Arachnida; order Mesostigmata; family Varroidae; genus Varroa; species Varroa jacobsoni. The sequence continues at coordinate 200,495 of NW_019214081.1, read as the reverse complement.
CATATTGGTGGCCGCGTATTACGTCGGCATAGACCTTCCTGGACAGAGTCTAATTAGGTAATTGTAACTTTTTGCTGCGTAGCGTTTCCTCTACGAAACGTTTTCTAATGCGTGCCTAAAGATTAGGTAATTAAGGCTACGAGCGTCACTCATTCGCCGTCAGTAATAGATTATTTCATCAGTTTAATATGTCCGAATGTACAACTCCTTGAACAATAGAATTTTGCCAGTGTACAGTTATGATTTTAGGCAGCGCTTAACAATATAGTATTTTTCAACGCTTTAATGGAATCGCGGGGGTTATAGCAAATGTTTTTAAAACCGCATGCATGTAGAAGATTACAAAAATGAAAATTGAAAAAAGTGAAGATACAAGCTGCCGGTTTGTTCGTGTGTGCAGATAACTTGTATCTGATTGAAGGTGCTTGTAGCTATCTACGTCAATACAATTCAATGTTAGCCTTCACAAAGGTCTGCTAATCGAAAGTAATGCCATTTAGTGTTCTGTAAAGCAGTTTTGCTCGCAGTGTATAGTCACCGTGTAGAGCTTGAGCTACTTGACGGCTGGCTATTTCGGAGCCCTTCTGATCTCTAAAACAAAGTTATGAAAATCCTCCCAGGTAAAAGATTAAATCTGCAATATCTAGAATTTATAGTAAAACAAAAACAATATGTGAATAGTAAAAAGTAAAATGCTCGCCGAGTTTTATAATTTTGACGTTGGTAGCTTAAAAGATGGAACTGAGCAAAATACCCAAGTATAATCGACAAGGTCCTTCAGTGGTTTTAACTATTAATGGCGTTAGCGGTTAGATGATGGGAACTATTATTCTGGTGACTCCGGGAACATGCGACATGATGCTTTATTGTTACCATGGTAACGACAACAAAGGTGCATTTAATCAGCCAATCTAGCGGCATAATGCGTGACGTCAGTGCTGCCGCCGAAAGAGTTCATGGTGGAACATTTTTTTGCCGCTCTCAATGGTTTCCCTTGGTCGTCTCCAGTGAGGCTCATATGAATCAGCGTAGGTAGTAATGATACTTGAGAAATTTCACTTTAACGCTAATGGGAACGTGCAAATCATTTATAGCGTTGGTATACACTATCAATCTATTTCGCAATAGTCTAAATGGATTTGAATGCCTTATCGGTACAATTGTCGCATAACGACCTCAGTTTTTATCTTAACATAAGTTGAAAAAAGGCTGGTTTTATGATAATAATACTAATCATTTCATTATCATTTTTAAGTGGCCTGTCTTCACGTTTCTTAAGTATGGTAATTATCTATAAGTCTCGTCTGATTGTTTCTCTAAAAGTCAATCTCAAACTTTTTACACTTACCTGCTTCATCGATGGGTAACAACTGACTAATTAATACCAGTTTTCGACCGTAATAAATTTAGTTTAAAATGAGAACCATAAAAACACTATGAGATTACCCGTCGTAGGACACCATCGTATCTTACTGGCTATATGCGTAAACAACATATCTGAAATCTTCCATGCAGCTAAATATTGATTATGCGTATATGTGCTAGCGTTCATGGTTGTGCTGGTGCAAAGCTAAGAATTCTAGCCACCTCTATCTCCTCTAATCCATAACGTTTTTTTTTTTGCTTTTTTTTACTAGATACACAACGCTTTCGTTCGACGTTCGATTTAGAGTCGTGTTCCTATGATATCTAATCCATCATTTTTACATCAAAAATTCTCGTCTAGAACACAGTAAAGCGTCATAGCAGTAGAATAGGTTGACGCAGGTTCGTGCGTCCAGTGGAGTCTTAGGGTAAAAAATATCATCACTAATGAAGTATGCTAACAAGAAGACCCACTGATTAAAGAAATCTTTACTTCTCTAAATAGGAGATATGTCCAGTAGAACGAGGGTGAAGAAGTGAGTGGCACGAATGGTTGTCGTTAAAAATATTTTATAAATTCGTAAAAAATATGTTTTCAAATGAGTTTTCTAGTATTACTTTTGAAAAAGCGTGTTATGCATAAACGCATGTTATTTTGAATGTCACGATCCTGCTGATTGCTACCCAGGTAACTGACATTTTAATTGGGATATCATTAGTTGGTGTATTTGTGCTTCTTTTCATAATAATCGAAAGAGTTTTTCTTTTTTGATGAATCTGACTCCTTAATCAAATAAAATATCAAGTTAGTACCTCGAGAATAAGGCATTCAGGATACTAAAAGCTCTACCCTGGCACATTCGGAAGTCTTATGGATAAAAAAATAAGTTAAAGCTCAGAGAAAACTCAAAAAAGCTTACATCAGTTACTGAAACCAGTCCGATTTTTTTTGTATTAATTACACGTGGTGTGATATCTAGCTTTTGTGTTATGTATGGCTTTTCAGTTTGTCATGGATGTTTACTTATACAAGAATAATATATAACAATGATCGTTATGCAGACGCAGTGTGGTCCCGCTGGCTTTGCATAACGCATTATTATAATACGATTCCTCCTCATTTTTCAAACAAAATGGAACCCGTGGGCGTCACAGTATTTCGGTCATTCAAAACCCGGCTTCATACCTCGCAGCATCATATCATATCGACCCGCGGCAACCGACCTGTCTGCCCTGACTGTAGCTGATTGAAAACCATCGACTCCTCTACCCATAATCACATCCCTTTCTAGGAAAAGTATCTCTCTTTAGCTTTGTTGGACGACTAAATTATTGCAAGGAAATTAGCAGTCAACGACACTGGTATTTTCAATAGATATTTTCTCGAAAATAGGTCAGCCATTTTTTTTTGTTGGGCCATATAATCGAATAGCCTTTAGCGTATATGCTCCAACGATGACGCTAAGTAAATTTTGGATGGTACTTTGTCTACATGATGGCTAGAATGACTAAAGATATAATCCTCTCAAATCCGCCACTCTACTTTTTGAAGTGATAAGTAGCGGTCTATATTAGCGAGAGTGATATCAATGAAGTACGGCAAACAGAGAGCCACTTCAAACATTAGATGAGCTTAGCCGTATTAAATTTGCTTAGTGGTGGCAACACTTAGCGGTTGCTCGAACCTTTATCTGACATATATAAAGTTTGATTGTAATTAGTGTATACAAGACGACGTATAAGAATATACTTTTTAGTTCTTAATAGAAGCGTAATACTTTTAATCCTAGAGCGACGTTCGGGCGGAATGAATCAAATGTTTGCAACAACCCGCGCGCAAACTTTGACGGTTATATCATATAACCCAATGATCAAGCACAAAAAAGGACTTCTACTGCAGGTTCTCATCTATATTAGAATCTTTGGCATCTATGAGCGCTGCACACTCAGCAAAAAAGGCAATAATGCCCCTTTTTATTGTGGCAAACGTTTTCATCACAAAACTTGAATTCGTGTCTTGGTATGACACTATCCCGCGAGAGACTCTTTCCTATAACCTCAAATAAATACACAACACGAAGTGCGCGATCCCATTCCCAGGCGCAAACTTCAGTGTATACGAAGTGATGCAGGCTTTTAAAGATTTATGTTCCAAAAAGGCAACTGGGCCTACACGTGGTAATGGACGTTCCCTTCTCAATGAGAGAACGGGAACAGGGGAGCTTGCAACTAACTTTGCCTCGTCTGAATAGCTGACCGAGTTCTTAACTAAAAGACAACCGTTTGTTAAGAACGACTTGGGTTCACAGATAACTATTTAATAAATAACTACAGTCTGTAGAATCTTCATTGAATACGTTAAACAATCCCTGAGCAAACCACTACGCTATGTCAGGTACGCTGTGCCTATGGATTCTAAAAACATCTTCGATTCACGTACATGTGTTAGTCCCATATATTCTTATCGAGAACACAGTTTTTTTTTGGCAACGATAGTTCAGAAGAACCGGACAGTAATAGATAACGGGGTCTCGGAACACCCTCGGTTATTTAGCACACCCGGGGGTGGCACAAGGTGCTAATCCTTCTCGTATTTTTCGGTGCTGTTTAAAGATGTACCTTAAATGATTCTAGAGCCTAAGGATTTCGTTAAGGTTTTCAGCAAGCAAGAATCCAGTTGCTTGCAAATCCATCCAGCTTCGAGTTCAACAGACCCTCACAAGAGTGGACGTAGATGTTTTTGTGTCGATCTAACGATCAATCTTATTAAGACCCAAGGAACGAAATTCAGAGAGTAGAGATCAAAGAGCACCTCTTCTTCTTTCGGTTCGTGTTGAGAAACTCCCATGTCTATTCATTAATATATCTACAATCGTAATCAACAAAATTTAATCGAATCAAAGACCTATATTTATTTACACACTGCTTGTTGTATAGCACAGGCATAGATTTTTGTAGCACGATGGAGCTAAGATGAGGAACTCGCAGCGCTTTTCCATATTAACAACTGTGCCTCTGTTCCGACTTAGAGGTCGTCGCCGTAACCGCGGAAAAATCTAGCTGCCAAACCTGACGCAGGCTGTGTTTCTGAACTAAACAATGGCTCAACATTTGTATGGTACGTAACTAGGCACACAACGGGCTCATACGGAATTTTCGCGTTCACATATTGTTTTTATCATAGAATTTTAGCTGGCATTTCAACGGGTAGTGTAATGCGGCCCTCAATCAGAGTGTCGACCAGTAAGCACACAAAATCCGCTGACATCGTTGGCAAATTCTACAACACAAACTCTAATAGGTGCAAATGAAAGAATCTTAATTCTTCCACTCGTTACACCTTCAGACGCTTCGCGGTTAACTAAATAATGCATCATGCAATATATCAAATCTTCACATAACCGGTAAACCTTGTTTGTGATAAATATCTCCTAACACTCCCTCGAGCACTCGTTAGAGAGCTTTGAACAGTAACGCCGTGTCAGTGTGAAGAGTTCCTAGCGGAAAAGTCTGCTCGCTGTTGTAGACGGCTATCTAGAGAATGTATTTTTATTAAGAACGACAACATCGAAAATGCAAACATCTTAAATTTTGAAGAGTTTCCTTTAGCCTTTTAGTTTCCTTTAAGAGGTAACAGCATCAAGACGGCAATTCCGTGGCTTCGATTACCCCAACGAGTGAAGAGCGCGACCCATTTACGCGGAGTGCTGGAGAGAAACTGGAGAAGGCAAAGCTTTTTCTAAAAACCGAGCAACCCAACTTAGTGAAGCATTAATACTCAGTGCATTTGCGATTGTTTTCACATAATGATCGTGGTACGCCCGAAAAAGCCAATCAGGACCGAACGCAGTAAACGGCCAGAATTATAGGTGAAGATGCCGCAGCGTTTATAGCGCTGACTTTTAATTGACGAGATTCTTCACACATGATATTGGCGAATATAGGTACAGTTCACAGATTTCTGAATCGCAAAAGGTACATTCCTTACGCACGAAAAGGTTCTTCAAAGGGTTTTCTTTTTTTATCTAGAAGATAACAAATAGGCATTTAGTATTATCTATTAATAGTGTGTAAATATTACATATTACAGATAGAGATAATAACATTTTCCCCAATAGGACCCTATCAGCCACAGATGAAATCTTTGCTTAATGGAGTATGTGCCACGCCGATTTACAATGACATAGAAGCTTCTTCCACAGGCAGTATCTATAAAGATAATGCCAGGCTTTTAGTTGCCAAATAAAGACACACGCCACTGGTAATAGTGCCATAGATTTCGTTGGTAAGGGTATTACCCTTGTAGCACTCCTTTGAAACTGGTGTATTTTACGCCTCATTTTCGCAAACAAATCGACACGAAAGCTCGATGTTTTCTGACCATAAACAATATAGATACCGAGTTATATAAGTGTATCACGATTATGGTTATTGCTTTTTTTTTTTTTTTTTTTATATAGTAATAGTTTCGTGTTTGTAAGGTAAACAATAAAATGTTTTTAAGATAACAATGGCAGTGCTTAAGACTATGAATAACGTTAGCTCTTTCACTTAAACTATTAAGAACACGAGAATTTAGAACACTCTTGTTGAACGTTTAAAGCGCGAGAGTTTCCATAATAAATGGGAGCATTGTTGATCAAGTCCAATTTACTGATTCTGGTAATATGTTTTTGGGATGCGAAAGCCAGGCTAAAATGTTGCCGATTAATTCTATTCAAACAGTCCTTTTCAGCGCAATATTTCAGCAAACCCCACATTTCTTTCTATTTATTTGCAAAACTTAAAATCAAAGCAACCCATATTTATTAAACATGTTTCATCAATGCCTAACGAAAAGAAAATAGTGCTTTGTTAAAAAGTGACGTTGACGCGATACGGATCCCTCTAAACAGGATGGGGCAGGGGAAGACTGGCTAAAATTGTTGCCAATAAAATCTTCTACGTAAATAAAAGTCATGATCAACTCTGTCAGGTGACGCTTTTGAGTAAATAGTAATAATATATAGAGACGTTTTCCGGTATTGGGTAAGAAAGGATCTTATTTTTTTCAAACTCATGATACGTTTAGAGTTTGTATGTGTGCCATAACAAGAGACCTTATCTCATTGTATTCTGATCGTTCGGCCTCATGTAACACGTAGCATTTGTATTAGCGCACTATTATAGATGCGCAAATGGTTTCAACTTCAGCGAACTCAATTCAGTGTATTTGGTTTTTCTGTGAAGCTACAGAATATCAATGTTGAAGTCGTCGTCTTTTTACTCTTGGTGAATTAATATTTATTTTGTATTGTATACGTCGAATTAGTCGCGAACGAGGAGAGTTTGGAGCTCAAAAAGTTAGGCGAAGAGATCTACGATGCCGACTCTAATCACATCAAGTTAATACTTTAAAGTTTGACCACTTACTAGCAACAAACCCGAACATTTACTGACTTATTGTAACAAGTAATTCATTGCTAATGGGTATCTCATACTAACGTAACATTTTTGTTGTCGTATAGTGAGTTCAGACAGTGACAAATCATATGAGATACATGAATTCAGTCGTGACGAACGGTGCCCCAGACCAAGCATTAACTATATCTAAATAAACGTCATTTAAAGCTTAGTAACGAATTTTATGTCTACGTAACTTATTTGTATACATGTTTATTTTATTTATATTTGTTAAGTATGCAAAAAAAAGTGTAGTTATTGTAAGTGGCACGTTTTCATATATCTAAAGCTTATCGCTCCCTCCGATAGCGCTAGAGCAAATATCGCTTCGTGAGTTACCCCCAAGTGTACCTCGTTTGAACATTTACGTTGAACGGCTACTGATTAGGTCATAAAGCATTCATTCTGAAGGCACTCGTGAACGCCGACTACATAAACAATGATAATACTAATAAGATGATTCGAAAAGTATTTAACATGACCAAACGACTCTACGATTAGTGTACAGCTTTGTATTCTTCTTTGTTGTACATATATATGCAACAGCTTCGTCAATGTAGTGTGATGCATAGCCTAACCAGTAGATGTCTAAAGCGTTTGCCTCATCTACCCGATTAATTGTATATAAATCATACTACATAATGCTTCTTATATGTGCCACACATTCCGTTTTGTATATGTTAGGGCGTCTTCAACTCTACTCAAATGCAAAATTGCAGCGCTTGCCCCTTTTTGTTGAAAAGTCGTAAAATACCTCACTCAATTGAAAGTAACCGTAAAAAAATAACCCACATCCTATTTATCGCTCCTGGAACCAAGAAGGGCAAGCATAAGGGTGAAAATAATATAAGAACCTATATAAAATGTTAATTTCTGTCACTTTTGGAGACGCTAATAAGGAATGGTTGAAGAGAATGGGAAGCTATGAAGTTTTTGAAAGTACTTCAAGAAAGCAATTTAAATTGAGAACTTGTACTTCTTTTCGGAGTCTTATCGACAGATTCATGGCGAACAAACTTTGAAAGTTAAGCAATTGCTTAATACGAGTAGTTTAATTTCAAGCTTTTAATCTCCTATATTTTATAAACAATGCTTCACTTTACTCAATCTCTCGTTACATCTTTTTACATACGATTAATCGAATGTTAGCAATTGTACAGTGGCGCAGTCAATCGTTTATTTATTACTTAGAAAGGTACTTCTGATTATATATTTAACTTCTTCTAGTATAATGCGGGCTCACTAGAACACGAACAGTTTATTAGCACAGTTCAACAGTGGGCCCTTCACAAAAACGATCGAATGATGTTAGATTATATATCCCTTGATCTTTAACGCGTTGTACAGAGTAAGTCAGTCCAGGTTTCGATACTGAACATGATGAGGGTTTTGATTAAAGTGAAGCCTACCTATCCAGCGACTTGCACTTGGCCTCAGATAGGTTTTATTTCCAATGTTTGTCCTTATTTCGTGTTCAACGTCTACCGTTTCTATAGGACACATAATTATACTTCGATGGCCTTTTGTTTAACACCACCGAATATATCGGTCGTTTGAAAAAGACCATATAATCATTCCCGTTCCCTTTTTTCTTCTCAAAAAATGAATATCGGTGAGCTTCTGGGGGTCGAGGCATTTTCCCGTGGTCAACCTGGTCGGGATGTTGATATCTGTGACCAGTCGATTATCATCTGTTTCTCGCGTATGATCTCAAAATGACAGTGCTCAATATGTATTTGTCGCATAATAGTATGGACATGTGGAAACGCAAAGCACAAATTACAATATTGTAGTTAGCAGGGAATAACGATGTTAACCGCGCATGGCGACAAAAGGACGCCTAGAGACACTTGCTTGCGTTGACCGCATTAGAGACACCATGCGCATGCTTCACGTGGTTGACATTGTTTCTTTCTTACATTGCAAAATACGTATAGACAACTATCATATGGGGTCGAGGTCGTGTTTGTTTACCAATAGAGAAACCGAGGTGTTGCACGTCGGTGCCTTATATTTAACATAATCATATTTAACATCAAAAATTCTCAAAACGTACGTACTGCTATAAGGCTATATGGTGGGTTTGCTTGGAACGGCACATAAGTGTGTATAATACAAATTATTCAGCATGAGACGGCAAGATGGGCAACAACTTACCTATCAGAGAATTTTATAATGATGCAGATATGTGCGTGTATAGTCGTACTTGAAAATCTAGTCGTGCTTATGGGCGTTCTGACCTTTCTAGAACTACTATCAGAAGCGAACTGGGTATGATAGCTGGTACGATAAAAGTTGACTTATAGATGATATTTAGCTTCGTTAACGATTTTCCAAAATGGAGTTAATCCAATTCAAGATCGACGCCTATCGAAATTTTTTGTCACTTACGAAGCTAATATTACTATGACTAATATCTCACTCAACCCTTCCTGTCATTTTAACACCAGTTCGTGATTCTTATCGTTCGCAAGATAGATATATATATATATATATATATCGGATCCACTTAAAGAGCCCAGCGCAAAAAGTTTAGCGAGAAAGCCAGAGCCTGTAATGTGGTGCTTAGATTTTCGTTAGGACTTCGCTCTTGCCTTCCCGTATTCTAAACTGTTTTTTAGTAACCCCCTTAGAACTTCCACTTTTACTTCGGCGGCCTTTGAGGAACCTTTTTTGTCATTGTTTGTTGATTGACCGTCGCTTTTCGTTTGCCTCTATCAACGTTTTGCTTGACGATTTCAGCTTTAGACATGGCCGGCAATCTAAAGTATGCTCTGTTTATCCAGTATAGCTTTGCATAAACGTTCGGGCAGGGAAACTGGAAGAGGTCGATAAGTGTTTATTTCCGGGCATGCTGCTACTGTTTTTATCATTTTTTTACTGAAAGAAAATAGCAAGCGTTGCTTGTCAGCGAAAGCATATTATACTATAGATACGTTTGTTACTGGACATAATAAGGGTATTCAAGGATAGCCTGTAGACGAATATTTGTAGGAATCCGGCACATCGACAGCCTAACCTAAAACAGTGCGCTTTCCTTGTGCTTATCTGTTTTTGCAAAATAGTTCCAAATGATTCGTTAACTATAATAAGGTTGCTTATATCTGGCTAGACTGCAGAGTTACTTCAATGGAGTAAATAATGTTGAATGAAACAGTGGGTAACTATGATTTGGATACACAAGCGTGAACGAGACCTACGATCATCTTAGGCAATGGTTTTTTTTTTTTTTTTTTTTTTTTTTTTTTTTTTTTTTCACTGTTTCAATTGCTCAATTAACATATTACAATTCGGATTAAAGCAGTCTAGTCAGCATCTCGTTTCAACTCAAAAACTCCAGAAAATGCGATCGAAAAATACACCACCGTTTTTCGTTAAATATGAACAATTTAATTGAACTCGATGTGTATGGATGATTTTTTTTTTTTTTTGTAGTTACAATAAATCGTTTTATATAATATAATAAAGCTTTTACGAAATCCGTTCTCTCGTTCAGAGACAATCTACGCAACAAATAATCGTGTCGACTCAATCAAGTAGAGGATATGAACATATCGATATTCAATAGATTTGCTAGTAACTTCTATCGGGAAGACGCCAGCGATATACGATCAAGCACACTTGCTACAAATGTCTCATTCGTTCGTAACGAAATTAATCGTTGGCGGATCTTCTGCTTTCGTTATACTTGTTCAGTGAATCTTTCTGAGTATCTACTTAGAGAACTTCAGGAAGCCTTCTTTCCGACAGGTAAATAATTAAATATCATGAGAGGGCTTTCTTTGTGGTCGTCGCCTTGTTCCAGTCGAGCCGGCCTGAACTAACGCGGTACGTGTGATTTGTTAACGAATTTCCGAAAATGTTTCCTGGCGAAATCAAAAAACCTCCAAAAAAAAAAACCCAAGAGAAACCCTACCTCTATGAGCACTATTTAAAAGTTACGTTAACTTGAAGAGTTCATCATTTGTCTGATATTCTGTTAGAAGGTTAGAGTAGGTAAAAGCACGTATGTTAGGCTTGTACAGTGGCTGTATGGGTTTGTGTAAAATATTTCATTGCACGAAATGAACAGCCACAAGAGTGATGCCCTTAGACGTAGATGGTAGCTAGAAGAAATCAAACCGATTTTTAAAACGGCCTCTTCATGGGAATATGGAACAAGTACCACATGCTAGTTACATGAAACGAGATGATTTCATAATAAATCAATGTCTTGCTTTTAGTTTGTAGCGCTGTAATCTACAAAATACGCAATTTAAACTTTGTAAGTTCTTACTAGGAAATGCCGGATACTTTGATACTGCATAACAATTTTGAAGTTGGGGAGTAATTAGGTTGATTGAATTTTAGCTATCTCATATAACAGATGTAGCTTATTCAACTTTAGGTTATAATAAGGTATTTTTTTTTAAATCTACGGTTATTCTTCTTCGAATATTTCCTGTTATGTCTGGTTCTCCAGGATCATCTAATTGTGTGTATGGCTTTACAGGATATTCTACCTGTAATTTGCAGTCGCCGACCGTGGTGGAACCGAACTGCCAAAGACGATCGGATAATATTCAATAGATGGTCAGAGGATATTTCAGAGGGGCGCACAAATAACTCGCATCGAGTTCAAATGATCAAAAAGACGACCATTGTTAAAAATTCTCTGTTTTACTTTTGGATAGGGAATACTTGAGCAAAGCCAGGATTAAAGAGGGCTAGCTTTAACTGAGTACATGCACATTTTTCAGTCGTTCCCTGTCATCCATCGCCATGAAACAAAATCTTGCCTCGCTGCTTTATTACGCGTGTAATTGGTTTACGATTGTTTGTGACCAATTTTTTTTCCATAACTAGCTTATGTTTAAAAACTACAAGCGGATGTATTTAAAATTATCAAATATATGAAACAGGCCAAAATGTTTCAAAGCTTAAGCTATACGAAAAAAATTCACATTGTGTTCACATAAAAGCAAGCGTTGAAATGTTGTATATTAATGTATCATATAATTACTCAGTTTATTTGGGTTATTTGAGCTTCAAATTAATAGAGCATACTGTATTTTTTATGTCCACCCGGGAAATATAAACAGATATTTAGTTTGCATGCACGTTCATACATACGGGCTAATCAAAAACTACAATCAATCAGTAGGGCATAATTATATCGGTACTATATTCTGTGACTAACATCGATTGAAAGCTGATTTTTCGACAGGTTTTTGGTCGTTTACATAACAATAGGATAAACGAATTTCGGCAATGTTCCAACGTAAACCATTTAGAAGTATCTTAGTTTAGTTAGTCTTTCGAATGGCAGTTTCTGGAAAACTTAACGACCTTTGACAAGGTGTGACATATGCCTAAACAATGCCTTAACGCTAAGATCAGTCTCTACTTACAGAACTCCTCTACGATTATACACGATTCATCTAGAATACTTTATATATATATATATATTTCTAATAAATTCACCCTTAAGCACATAACATATCAACGCTATTGAAGGTTTTATGTCAATAATTTTTTTAACGAAAATAGGTAACGATTGTATTCTGACTATCAGTATATCTGGAGTGAGACAGCTGTCTCATTTTATAGAATCAGGAATCGCGTATGAAATTTTCGGAGAGAGACATAATGGGCCGCTTTCACTAGTTAAACCCAAAAAAAAAACTCCAAAGATTCTTGGGTCTGGGGTCATTCGCCTTGCTTCACAAGGTCACCCGTTAGTGGCGTAATCGCTCTAATTCCAGTGCTGACAACCCAGCTCACATAATAGAACCGGACTGCGTGTAGAAACGAAGATCAACTATCTTCGCATGCCATCATATTTATCTATATTATTTAGTAGGTATTTATTATATTTCCATTTTTTTGAGCTGTTGTCGCTCTCTGACTAGATAGGTCTCCATAATGGTGCGGTGGCAACTTCGGAACCTGCTTCGTTCCGTCCTGGGAGCTAGCTGTCGCCAGTGGCAAACGCCTGTGAGATAATATGCGTTCGATCACTGATAAGCTGTGTTCATATTTACGTGACGTCACCCCTCACCCCTCTGTTTGTTTACTCTGTAATAATGTTGGCTGTAAATAGCGCTTTTGTTATCTCTATGTTAATAAATCTGCACTTATCACAATTAGCTAAAGTATTTGGCTTAATCGGCTAATCTAGTTAGTCCCTTCATCAATCATAAATCACTGATGGCAATGTCTAACTGTTCGTTTTGAGACGTGCGCGGTATGATGAAGATGTTTCGAATGTTACGTCTGGCACCGCTGGTAGTAGATTTTCGGACGAAACGTAGTGGCCGAAGGACTAACACACGTACGTGACCCACTAGGCCATCACGGGCACGGCGGCACAATCTACGTTATTGTAAACAATTAATTCTACCTAAGGTGGCAGGCGACGTCTTTAGAGAACGCCGTGAAAATAACCATGGCTCATATTTGTCGTGTCTATTCTACATGCCGCATAAAGACGGACAACGTCGCCAAAAGGTCCTTCCGTTGCTCTGCTGTAGATCTGATAGCCTCTGTTGTTTACGCAGCTTAGTATGTGACATGTAACTACAATGAAGCGCTATCCAAAGCCTTCGACTATAAAATAACTGGCAGCGAGGACTGAATCTGGATCAAACGGCAACGATGACCTGTATTCTGGAGGATCAAAGTACAAAAATCGTACGAACGTTGGAATAAATTCTACTTTAGTCGACCATAGCAGCCATGCGGGGACTGGACTATCCAAAGCGTTCTCATTTCCAGATACGCTTCGTTCTTAAAACTTGGTAGACTCACAATTCAAACGTCATACAGAGAATAACCAGGATACAACGGCCGAAAAAGAAACGCGTTTCATTATCCGAAAAAAAACTTGCTCTTCCGATCGTATCCACATATGAAAGTATTGCATCAACTCAGCTTTGTTAAAACCGTTCAACATCTAAAGAGCCGATATGGATATAACTTGTCGCTATGTTCAAGGCAATAACTTCAAACAACGACTCTGAAATGACGTTTTATAAGTGCATCCGTAAGTTAAGGTGGCTATTAGCAAAATGACTGCTAAAAAATTTAAATATACCAATTCGTGGCCTGACCAAATAGCCAGACTGCTATAAAAATAAAATGCATACACCAAAAGCCCAAAGTAACATCAGCGAGACTTCATTGCCATGTTAAACGATTCGTTCGGTTGAAAGATACATCCCTGCAAATAAGTCATCCATCCAAAATGTCTCTTAGTTGCCAAGGAAATTCCCTTCCAAATAAAAAAAGTGTGTGCACAGCCTGTTAATAATAATACTTACTGTTACGATAATATTACACGAATATTATAATATGTTATTGTATGCCATATCGGAAAGATAAGAAAGATCACTGCCACGCATGCTCCCGTAAGGCAATCGAAAAGGAATTAACTTATTTAGAAAATTACAGGGTCAGTTCGGTGATCAATACGGCGGAACTTTACAACCAGGTGGATACACTCACAGCTAAGTCAGGAAAATCTACTTCAACCATCAGAAGTTGCAGCTATTGATTATTTCACTTTCCTAAATTGGTTTGAATTCGTAGAAAGCAAAGATACTGGCCTTTGAGAAAAAAATGTTAGGAATGCCCTCTCGTAAATGCAGAAAACGCTTTCAATGAGCAGCAAGTATGGATAGAATGTTTTTTACACACACGCAAAGTGTACTCATAGCATAAACGAAAAACCAAATCGTGGATAAAATAGGCCAAAATAAATGAATATTTGTAGTTGAGAATGTACATACTATAATTTGTATGAGGTTCTTCTGGTAACCAGATCCTAACTGGCTGTAATACTTCCTAAACGCCGGTTGATTGACTGTTTTTTTTTTGTCCAGAGGTATTTATAAACGCCATTTGGAAACGAATTTAAAAGTAGAACACGAGACTAGATTGAACTAAAGGCTTCACCGAAGTCTCTAGCTACTCACGGCTAAGCATATACTGAGTACTATCAGAAAGATCGTGTGAAGGCGAACGTATCAATTAGTACTTAAAGTGAATTTTGTTTATTAAAAGTAAGACGGCTAGTGTAATCCAAAAAAAAGACTGGTAAAAAAGAGCTATTCAGCGAGACGGTTCATTACTTTAATTGTTAACAGAAGAATTTTGAAGGTTGAGAATTAGGAATGGCTACGTCTCGAAACATTAAACAGAAGAACGAAGAAGCGTATATCTTTGTCGTGGATTCACTTCGTGAAGATCTTAACAGGCAAAGTCAGGCGAGAATAGTGCACTCAATATAGGATTCCTTAGAGCTTGTGTTAACGAAAACACAGAATCGAAGAAAAATGAACAAAAAGAAAAAACTTGAGTTTAGGATAGGTGAAAACAAATGCACCGTGATCTAAAGACAAATCACGCAATTTCTTCGAATACGAAGGCCGGAGGCAAACAAACCGTCATAGGCGAAATCGAGATCTCGTCCAACCCAAGAAGTATCGGACGAATGAATTTCGACAAGCAGAACAAAAGTTTCAGCGCCGAATGTTCGAAACACATAGAAAAGTACTTGTTGATGCAAGAAGTTGCCTGAAAGGACAACGGTAAATAATACCAAATGCGTGACGTCATCATAGCCTGGATAAAAGAAAACAATGGTTTCAGCCCTCACAGGCTGTTTGTATTGTTTCTACTGCCCCCATAACTTTAAGGCGACGATAGGTGGCCTAGCGTATTAACTGCCTATTCTTTTAAACCATTTATGATTGACGAGATAGGCCATAATAATGCAGACCATAAGTACAGAGCTGTCGACAAGCCCTTAGAGCGCAGGCTTCAACGTATGACCATCTAACATGTATCAAATAGTGTTGCTTTATTAGGGTTCTAATGTGACTGAAATTTTCCAAATCCGTTCAATAACTCCAGGAATTTCAATCGTTCCGTTCGGTGCAATCGTGTCTCGTTCACACTGGGGTCAAATACGCTGCTAACTTTAGCATACGTTATAGATGCCGATGATAAAAACGACACTTTATATCGTTTTCCACACATAATGATTAATGAGATGATGCCCGACACTACCCTGGTGTCGAAAATGGCACCGAACGAATTTTTTATGTTACCGTTATACCAAAACGTGTAGTAATAATAGAGTAACTAGACACTGCTTAGCTGAGTGTTGAGAAGACTATCCGGCCATCAAGCACAAAGTAATGATAACATTAAAAACAGTATGCGCTCACCTGATTGTTAAGCTCAAATATAATTTCGGCTTAGATATTTCTAAACACTAAAAAACATTATATATGTTATTATTTTTTTGGAACTTGATTGGTAGTTCTGGAGCCCGTTCTATACTGGTGGTCTGCTAGAGCCTAGAACACGAGCACGGAACAGCAGATAGCGACCCAATTCAACGCCCCTTGCACTTTTGGAGATTTAGACAAATTCAGGCGCCTATCTAGCCATAATATGCATTTGCCAAATTAAAAACGAAGTATCCTCCTTACACCATTTTGGATACACTTACACCTAACGACTTCACAAATTTAGTTTACCCGGATTCATCTACGCCCAGGTTACTCTGGCTACCGCTTTTTATAACGGTGCCTTTTCAACACTCCTCTGCTACACTACAAACTCTACTTTGTATGTCTAATGATAAATCCATATGTATGTACAGCCGCGGCCGCCGCCGCCACTTTTTGGTAACCAACGTTTCAAAGATATAGCCTTGATGTTCGGTACTGGTCTTCTACCCATATGGTTTTCTTCCGCCCGTGCATGCTTCTCTCTCACAACTACTACCGTAGACAGTAAATATCGGTATTACGCTTTGGCTGAAACGATATTTATCAGCATGTATGTCATAACTTTTGCATGTATTTATATTCGTGTTTGAATTCTCTCCTCGCGGTATGTCTCAAACCTTCCTATGCTTAGGAATCCACGACGGCGGCATCCAGTGCCCCTCTTTATGCCAAAATAATTTAAGGGAAATTTGTGAATCCCTGAACAATGGGCAGTACAGAATACGAGATATAATTTCCGCAAAAATGTATACTTTTTCTCAGAAACTATAAATCAGTTGGGTTAGGATTGTACAATTTGAAATCACTTCGTGTGTACCAGAATATCAATTTTTATATATAATAAGAGATGTTTCATTACGAGAAATTACTAAAGCATAGCAACAACTCTGAGCCACAAACGATGTCATGCCCTTCAGCTCAATAGAAAAGCACATTCCCGCCAATTGTCTATTATCCAACCTATTATTAATTTTACCCAATTAAATGAAACGTACAAGAATATTCCTGAAGAACTATAACTGATAAATAATTCCCCTAAAAGTATACTTTTCGATTCCTAACTCTCATCAGTGTTTGATGAAAACAGAAATATTGAAACTTGAACGTCAGATTTAATACTCTGCAAATTGTCAATCAAAGAAGGGTACTTACCATCACACTCCACTTCACTATCGCTATGGCGCTCTTCGTTTCACTTTTGTTCTAGAGACCCAAACTGATACTAACCGACAACGAGATCTCGTCTCGCCGTACAGGTCTCTCGTTTTTTTTCACAAGATCAATCCCTTATTGCTGGCCTGTCCAGTAGAGACAGCACGCATCTTTTTGGCCTACTACAGGCATTTGTATAATACGCACATATTTTCACGTGATCCTTGCCAAATCTGCGCACCAACAAAATAGGACACTCAATGAACTTCAACAAATATGGTCAAGGCGCTTTGTAACCTTATTTCCTATAAGTAGTAGTAACTAGGGTGTATAGAACAAGAATGCATCTCCTATTGGAGTGCTAGCAAGTGATGTACACTTAGGAAATAACAATGGAGTGCTAATTCTTTAAGGAGAATAGAACATAAAAGCCCACATTTTTGGCTCGGATAAATTCAAAGGAGTAAGTTTTTACATTCGTGTCAAACATAGATAGATAGGTTAAGTTGCAATGATGTTTCGAAAGTAGATATGTCCAAGATCAAAAAAATCAAATATTGCCGGAAAAATGGTATTTAGCGATATGTGTCCAAGGTCGTCTATATTATGGGGTAATACATCTACTTGGGAGCCCCCAATGATTCACTGCTTCATAATTCTTTTTCCGTCTTGGACGGTGTTTAATACAATCATATTGTCTCTTCTATTTTCATAAATGTAATACAGTAGCAAAAAAACAAGAATGTATGCGTAAGTTACATTACAATTAAGTGTAGAATACGTTTCCTTGATGACATAAGACCAGAGAACTGCATCAGCGCAACATGTGCCCCCTGTTGAGTGGTGGAGTACGATTTCTGTTTGGCCATCTGTGTGTAAGTCCGTACTAATCACTGCAGTTTCGTCATGACATAGCACCGCTATGTAGTAAGTAACATTGTATCCCGCCTGCACGGAAGTAATACGGAATTTTCCTACGGAGCTTGACAAGGCTCCTCATGCAACGAAACAAGTTTTTCTGCTCCAATAGAGCATTAGTGACATAACAAAAACATTCTACGGAAAACAGCTATAGGCATATTGTATACAACCATTGCGTACTTTTTGTGGATACGGATTGAGCTTATGCAGCCTGGCCCAAATCTGAACACGGCTAGCATATATATATTCATAGTTAAATTTAGGGCATTGATTTAGGGAGTCTATAAAACGGAGTCGTTCAATGTAAGGAAATAATTTTTTTTTTTTTTAACTTATCTCTATTTCCTTTATTAAACATGCATTGAATGATAATGAGCTTAACCAATTTTCGAAAATGCTTGCGATCTAATGATAGTACAAGTATTATGCCCATAATAAGGCCCCGTGAGCTATAAAAATTTAATTCATTTGAATACGGATGAGTGGAACAGTCAGTGTTTATCGTTTTTAAGGTAAGCCAACAGCTTCTAGAGACGGTCAAGGTGATGCTTAGAAAGTTACATTTGAATTGTCAAAAGCTTTTACCTCGAGACATCGTAATTTTAAGCATAAACTAGGTAAGCATAATGCGAAACGGTCTTGAATCAATATAGGGAGTACTATTTCTGTGAAATTGAGTCCCTTTCAGAATAAGCTGTCTCTATACTAGACTGTGTTTCCTACGAGTTCCTCGTTGTGGGACTATTGCTGCTGCTGCTGCTACTGCATTACTTATAAGATAAAAGTAATCACCACATACCATGTGTTGTATGTCCCCTGTTATTTTTCGGGGTCACAAAATGAGTTCTAAGGGGCAGGTTAAAATTTTTTGAAAGGGGTTAACCCAAGCAAGATCTCTCAAGCATAAAACAGTAGAGGAAGTTCACATATCTTCAACTGCCTTGCAACTTCCAGTTAGTTAAACTTTTATCGCATTGCTCTGGAAGTCATGAGGTGTGCGCGCTACACCTTGTAGCCGCGTACCCTCAACATTTGTCATATAGCATAGTTGGCGTTTTTTCTCAAAGGGGACATCTCTTTTTTCTTAATCAGGCCTATAACGACCCTATGTCTCAAGCTTTCTGTATCATTCGCGCCTGCACCTTCAGTGCGTTTCACGTTGCTCTCATGCTTTCATATTTTCTCGCTAATTTTCAATAAATTTATGATTTTAACAAGAAATCCTCATCGTGGATAGACTCCCGTTTTTGTGAAAAAAAAAAAAAAAAAAACCTGCCAATGTTCACAACACACGAAGGTACAACTTATGCCCAGCTGATGTATAATATCGGCCTCGCCGCCTTTTCGGTTGCTCTCGCGCCATAGCGCATCCATTACATTAGGACAGCTGTTTTAACGTTTGAGTATAATACAAAGCAATAGCACCGTATATATACGATTACGCTTGATAGCTTATTTGTTAATCAATCCTTTTTTTTGTCTTTGAGAGATGTTAAGGTTCTACATCCTTAGTAGTCCACTGTGATAATACAGCGTTGCGTAATGTACTATTCAAATCCGACTAACAATACGAACGAGGGTCACATCGGCTACTTGCCAGTATCTGACCGAGTACTCATTATTAACAACCGAGGCTAGCCCGTGTGTCCTTCGATAATTGCTTGCTAAATTGCCTGGAGCCACCATTGGCGTCATCTGCTCATAACGGAAGTTAAGACAAACAGCGTCGTCCCCTCATCCCTAATTGCTTTCCCGTTCTGCTGCCATCAGCCAAACCTCAACGTGCAGCGTTTTTGCTATGTAAACAAATCGCACTTTGTAGTTAGATTGAGAAAGAACGCGAGTTATTAATTAATAAGATGAAATAGATTAATAAGAGGTGAGCACTACTACAGGTAATAATAACGATAACAAAGTGACTAACAGTAATAATTATCTAGTACATGCAGAGGTAGGAAACAACACGTGCACGCATTAGACATTCGATCAAGTACACCGAGCACAACTAGCCCCCAAATAGTACGCTCGGTGTGAAATGTTACGGAAGTTGACTGCGTGCGTAAGTAATGACGTTCACACCAAATCGACAATGTGATTCAATTCAGGCAACGATTATTAAGATCAGTCATTGTATTCACTCATTGTATAAACACAATGCAATTACATATTCAGCAACACTGCAACTTTTCGAATATGACAGCTTAGTTCTCACAAAATTTAGAACGTAACATGCCCATACATATACAATACGGGAAAACTTTATTATGACTGCCGTTTTCCTATATGCCGTATTTCCAAATATAGGTCAGCAAGTGCACATATAGGTGAACAATGGGTGGTATCGAGACGTATACAACTTACGTATGCCTACTTATATTCCAAGCGAAATAAACCTATAAACTGCTAGTTATGTCTTCTGATTCAGCAGAGATGATTTGTGCTTTAGCTGCGTTTATGCTAGTTTCCTCTAAGCTTACATTTTCACGATGTGCTTTCTCAGAGCCTGAGCCCGTGGACCACCGACTGGTAGCTATCTCCTATAGCTACCGGTCGGTAGTCTACCCGTCAAGCTGTTGCAAACAGCCAGCTTGTGTTGTTATAGCAGTAAGTAGATTGTTATTATGACTCCGCCTTCTCAACGATAAAGAATCTTTTCCTAATTACTCTAATGGTAATTTTCATCAGTAAATCCTTTTTTTTAGTAGAGCTTTCATATTAATACAGTTCCCGATAGAACTACAATATAGTATGACGTTTTTAAGGGTAGAGGAAAGTTTTACGAGAACAACAAAATGATCGAAGTTGTAGGGAAGATAGGATTTTCATTGGCGTACTGAGAAAGACACTTGTTGTATAATATTATATCGAACAAATAATATGATTCCAGCAACAATTGCTTCTATCCGCGAAGGCACAACAAAGCAGCTGCGTATATCAGACGGACTCTGGAGCAATTACGTCTCTCTTGCATCCTAATACCGATTGTTTCTACTTGTACCAAGCATGGCTAAATAGAACGGACGGTGAAACGGTCGAAAGGGCTGAACGAGACGAAGATAAGCGAGTTTCTCGATGTGTGTGCCTACCTAACAATCCTCTTCCAACCATCCTTGAGCCTGCCATTCAGGTTACTTATCTATTGTTATTCTGATTGTGGATTTTTTAAGTGGAGCTGCTTTTGCTCTCTGTAGTGCGGTCCAAGTACGAGCCAATAAGACGAGTGATAACTTCAGTTAGTTAGTATGTCAGTTACGTGTGGACCGTTGTAGAGTTGAGCGCAAAAAAAGCTTAGGGTTTTCATGCGAACTTCCTGAGATTGCTGTCTTATTTCCATCATCA
This sequence comes from Varroa jacobsoni, assembly GCF_002532875.2. Classification (NCBI taxonomy): domain Eukaryota; kingdom Metazoa; phylum Arthropoda; class Arachnida; order Mesostigmata; family Varroidae; genus Varroa; species Varroa jacobsoni. The sequence continues at coordinate 178,995 of NW_019214081.1, read as the reverse complement.
TCCATCATAGTGGAGAACAGTTCAAATATTATGATAATATTAATGATACTGTAATAATAGTAGCTAAATAAACGAGAATAGGTGCGTATGGGGACATTAGTCATAATTTTTATTGTTTTATTGATTGGACATTGTGGTAAATAATGGCTCAGATGTACGGGTGCGTCCACTCCAAAGTCTACCGGTAAATTCGAACCTGTCGCTCGGGAGATTAACGTTACCCGTGCCGTGTGCGTTGTTGGGCGCGTCGCGTAGCATTAATCGGATCTTTTGCAAAGCGGTTTTTTAACGTCGCATGCAACTATAATGCTCACTGAACGTTAGATCATGTTCGTATACTAATTTAACAGCTAGATTTGCTATTATTACAGATCGTTGATTTGGCCCTTTTTAGGGATTTTTTATTTGCTATTTATCAAAAGTGAGAGCGTGTGTGCAAGTTACTGGAACTATTGTACGTCAAATCTTGTGGAACAGTTTTGTGTACGATTTGTCTCCCTAACCATATGTTTTTTCTTTTTCTACATGGGAATCTATGTTGGGGGAGGTGGGGTCATTCTTGGCACCATTCGAACACTACCGGCGAACTAAGCAAAAAAAAATTAATTTCCCTGAAAAGCTATGGCAAAAAATTCAAGAACGGGTTCATAAACACACTTTTACGGGGTCGAGTTACGTTATAGTAACAGCCAGGAACAGTTACGTACACTCCTTAATGTGCTTTGTAGTTTTATGATGCAATTTAATTCGTTGTCCATTGTACAGTGAATTCTGGCTGTAGCAACAATGTTACAGCCACATAAACACACGGCATTTCTTTGTCTTTTCGAGTACGATGGCGACCATTATTGCTAGCACAGGGGAGGCGATGTATAGAGGTGGGCGTAATTAACACGAGCATTTCTTTTGCCACTAACCGCCGGCAGACATCTGTGCTGAAGAGCCAGGGTGGATTTCTGCGGTAGTCAACAACAACCACGGAACAAACAGCAGTAATTCATATTATTCTAACGCGTCTTAATCATTAAGCGATTCTACGCATCTCGTTTCATTATCAATAAAGTGCCAATCGTGCTACATAATAGATGGCATTTGTGGCCTATGGCCTGATCAACAAGTCTGAATGAACCCAACGTTAGATGAACAAATAAAATTGTACAGGCTGAAATTGCGTCTGAATTTACTCCTCAAAACGTAAGGCACTTTTGCCTCGATCAGCAAAGCCCTGTTTGTAACAATCGAACTATTAGGTACGATGGTTTGTAATTTTTTTCTACCTGGGTAGAGAAAAACCTGGACAATATGCCTGCCAGGATGCATTTGTAGATACGCATTTTGAGAATCTCCCTATTGAGGGAGTTACTACCACTAAAGTTATGATGTCTGCTGAAGTATTCGAGTAATATTATTGTAGAAAGAACACGCGGGAACAGTAATTTTATCTTATAGGAAGGTAGTTACTTTAAAGCACTAGACGATAACACCGAAAGCACGAATGGCCGAAGGTCTTCCAATCAAAAATAACCGTATGATTAAGTTTTTTAAGTTTAAAAATCTTTTTCATAATGCATGTAACATAATACACCGTTGAAACGCATTCGACATATACGAGTATACTGCGTAAACACACATTCATTCAACGTTGTCTTAAACGTAAGCAGCACATAAACATTCTTTAATGTAGACTCTATAAACAAACGATCGTCAAGTTTAGTACACATTCGGTACAATACAGATTGGGCATTAATAAGAAACTGGCAAACAAAAACTGCAAGGCAGGAAGCCCTTGGCTAACTTACCTTGTGGAAACAAGTTACCTGAAACGGCTCTAAGAAATATGAGGAGTCTGCGCCAATTGGTTGACCAACGACGCAATACTAGGTAAATACTAACCACTACCGTTGCCAAGACTGAAACAATATACAGCATAATAAAAAAAAAACACGTTTAAAGATATCTTTACTGGAGGTTGTGCAACGTATGTTCTTTCTAACAGCAGCTTCTGAGCTTTTGAACAAATGTAAACGAGCTCTGATTATATACCTAGCATTTTTCAAAGATAGTCGATAATCCATGAAAGACGCTGTAACTTGCTTTTGACCAGCCGTTTTCGCGCGAAATTCACTGTTACTGATAGACGTAAGTGTAAACGTAAGGCGACTAGTAGTATGTAATACGAAAGTTTTAACACACAATACGTTGTTTATAACGTTTTTCGGTTTGCTTATTTTATTCAAAAAGCTGAATGATTTAACTTGTATAAAATTACTGGCACTAACCTACGTAAAAAACACCCAATACCCCATGATTACTAAGCAAAGAGCTGTGCTAATGTAATTTCTACTGCAAAATAGAAGGTCGCACGTTGATTATAAGCATCAATGTGTGCGACAGTGTTATTCAAGAAAAAGCCTTTAAAGCTTAAGGACATGTCTGCGCGACAGACAACGTGTCCGACGCCCTTACCCGGCCTGTTGGCGTTGATGGCATTAATGATACATGCTATATATATGTATATGAGTAAACAGATTTGACGCCAAAATTAATTGTTGGTGGTAACGCCATAATGGTCAAGTGAGTGCATCAATTTCCGCGTTTCTTAATTTCATATTAATACGACTCGAATAGGGGTCGTCAATTAATTTGGTACACTTTAAAGCTTCACAAACCTTTACCAATTCGATGCACGGGGTTGCATTTTTTTCATTCCTTCAAACGTTCTTTTTCTGCTAATTTATAAGCTTTGCGTTGGTATAGCTGAACCTTTGCCACATTAAGGCTCTTTGGTTATTGTTATACGTTGCCATTTAGTGGCAAGCTATTCGCTGGCACGATGGGCAGCATTCTTTAATAATATTTATTAGACACTTACAAGTAGTATCTTCTGTAGAATTTTTCACTGCGAACATTTCGAAGTATACGTCTATCCATGGCTTCTACTGTTAGCGTCTCCGTCTATGTATATAAGCCTATTATTGTGTATTTAAGCTTACGGGGGAGCCGATCGAAATACGCTACCAGTATTTGCCCGCATCATTACCTATACACCGATTAAAAATGGTAGCAAAATTAGGCTTTACCAAATGGACCATGCGCCGTCGTGCGTACGGACAGCAAAGGTCCAAAGCTACACGGTATTTATGCTCACTCGGAGGGTGAACGAGCCTCACTTTAATACAACAACAGCAGCAGCAACATCTAGAAGAAGTAAAAAAAATGATAAACGAGACCAAAGACAAGGGCTAACCGTGAAGCATGTTTAATAAAAAGAAAAATGGTACCTTTCTTCGCTCGATTATATTATACACACGTATACTTGTGAATTCCATAACATCGTAACATCACTCAATCTCCTAACGGCACCAGGCAGACTATGCATTATTACCTGTATGCATTGTAATGATCCGATCAGGCACTCTGGGTTATTTGATTTGAATCTTGCAATACTGTTTACTACGAGAAAAACAAAAAAAAATATATATATAATTTAATAGCAGTAGATGATGGGCCTTAATTAGTCGGAAGGGTTCAACTAAAACGCTAAGGCAAACTTTGTTTATTTGAAAAATGCCACGATAGTCGTATTCATGCCCCGAACTTTACGGCATACATGGGCCGACCAGCCGATCGCCCTCCGGAAGACTAAACGATTACAAACAGGTCAAATAATACGTGTCTTCGTTTTACGCTGTCCCAATAGTGAGGAAAACACTTGTTTTATTAGAAGCGGAAGTAGCAGCAAAGGTATTGATGAATATAAACATACAAATGCTATAACCACGCTAGCCTGCTGGTATTGTAAGGGACAGAAGATTTAACTACAGAAGTGGAACAAGACCATAAAATCGAATAGAGAACACAGTAGAAACTGATATTGATAATCAGCACAATATGCTTCTCAAAAATCTTTCGTTTCAAAATCGTGGGCCGCCGTATCAATCACGCGGTAGGTCTCCAACTTCGCGCTAACCGGAACTAACGATTCCTTACGCCTGTTAAGCCCCCGGGCCGATAGACGTTGTTCTCATGTTCATTTATGTATACAAGCAGACGGAAGTATTTCCAATAAAAAGCAACTCTGCTGAACGATTATCGTTTAATTGACGTTTTCGTATTTAGCCCGCTTAGATTAATGCATAGGCGAGCACCAGAATATACTATATAGTACGGCGTGTCACTAAGTATGTTTGGTCTCTTTTTATTTAATTTTGACATCAATGAATATAAAAGCCCTCTAATCAATGTCGACGTTTCAGCGAATTCTATTTTCTAATACTTCAATGAGACTTCAGAAATTTGACTTGAAAATGGGTAGCTGATACAGTTTTCCTTTGTGAATCTCCCTTTTGGTGCTAACGTTTTTTTTATCACCGTTTCTATTCAAACACACGTTTTATGCAATACGTTACCAGATCTAAGGTAAGCGCTGAAAAAGACGGCTTGGCTACACATTTTTTCGGAGAGCAACATTAGTACCTGGCAAAATGGTCAGGTAATATCTCTCGAACAATTAACGATTTATAAATGTCTGTTTGCTGACTGTTTGTTCTCTCGAACGTTAAACGAGGATCGATGTTGAACTTCGTTACACATTGCCAGTGTAAAAGTTCAAGCGACACTATCGACATCTGTTTCCGCTGTTAAACGATGGCAATTTCTTTCTCAAACTTGTAAGTGTAATAGATTTAAAAAGGAAAAAAAACCTAATTTACTCAATAGAACTAGTAGTTAGTATCGATCTCTTGAAACCTAAACATTTACCCTTCATAAAATATTGTGCTTCGTATTGTTAATATATTTTTATTTGTTCTGTAGTCAGAGTTGTCGAGCTCCGATATATAAAGGCAGACAGGCTCGGACTTGGAAGTAAAGTAGACTCACCGTCGGAGTAGGGATAGCAATGTTAGCAATGGCTTAGCATGCGAAAAAACGGAATTGTACTATAATAATTATGAATATATTTATTATTATTAACAATGATGGCACTCGCTCATTCATTGTTGTGTAACCGGTGTTCAATGGTCTGTGATTGGTGCAGGGTTTCTTGCTGCTACCGTCGACCTTTCGACGTGGTCCGCATATAATAAGTATTTGACAAACAATGATACGAGCATCGCGTTTCCCCTGCTACTACGTAATAGGGAACGCTGATTTTGAGCCAAAAGATGAAACTTTGAGATATTTGTCAGCTTGGATTAATATGTAGTTGTAATCACGCTGATTCTTCCGCTTCGTCGCATCAGAAACGGTGATTGTTGTCGGTGCGCGAAAAGATGCCTTATGTACACTGTAATGGTTGGAAACTTATATTGACAACGTTACGTTGACGCACTCATTCGTAATTGAAAAGGCAGGCCAAGCTCGGGAGAACCGGCTTGCTAAATTAAAACACAAATAGTTCCTATCTTTTATCGATCAAAAAATAGATTCTAGCGACGAATCGATTTATTATGCATTCTTCCTCACTCCCCACCACCTTTTCCCATCATTCATTCATTCATTCAATCAATTTATTCAGTCTTTTTGGTCAAAAGCGGTCAGCGCGGATGTTAAAGACCTCTCTACAAGCCAGACTCTGGGATCATCTAGGCCGTCAAACATGATGTACAACAACAAACTTTACTTACAAATGACATGAAAAAATTATAATCCATAGGAGCGGGATCTAGAAAATACGGTTGGCGCAGAAAAGTTTTCATTTAAGCACTTGCACGACGACTTCTACAGTTTTACTATGTGCGACCTAGCATCGTCATAGAGAAAAATTACTTTCCTTCGGGTATATCGGGTATTTTCTGTTGATCAGCCTTGTTCTCTCGACGAAGGTAGCCACGCATGGATTCTTTTTGTTCCTCTCAAGTGTTTTCCAATCTATAAGACCTTCGACGTTAAACGGCGCAGTGGGGTGAGACACATTTTCTAAGATTCCATTTGAATCGGAACCACTTCAAGTAGTTTTATCGACCCGAAAAAGATATGATATCAAGAGAACGCAATACTTGCTAGCATAAATCGGTTCATCATAGCAATATATTATCCACGTGTCTGTGTCGCACGCCTTTGTTTGGCTCTATACAATTTTAAGATTGACTTAGCTCCTACATCTTATGACATATAAAATAATGTTTGCGAAATTAGAATATACATAAAAAAAAAAAACAATATCGAAATGTGAAGGATATTAGAGAACGACAATAAGCAGCGACTGCTATGACGTAGTCATCGTAACACGTACGTGTTATCTTTTTTGCGTGTAAACCTCTGTTAATATACCACCTATGCTTCGATCCTAGACCCACATTGAACCGTCTAGTTCACCCTAATTGTATATCTAATTTTTTCAAAAGTATCCCATCATGTACGTGCTCTTTTGGCACACCAGTCACTATTTGTATTGCACCGTCAACTATACAAGGGGATCGCATTTTCGCCTGTAGGCGCGTCTTTAAACTTTCTATGGCATAAAAAAGAAAAATAAAGGCGGACCATGTTTCTGTTCCTCGTTCGAAAGGCTTTCTGTTTGAAAAGAATTTACCGAACGTACTTTATCCGTCTGTCTTTCTAACGGGACTGTTTTGACGCTCTCCCGTTATCAAACTCTTAAGGAAATTTGCTTTTTTGCACAACGATAATTGTATTAAATGTCTAAAACACTGTAATGGTATTGGCTATTCGTTGAATAATGGTTATGTATAAATTAGCAATTCTACTTATACAAAGTCTTATAAACAATACGTACTCAAAAACTTTGTTTACGCTAACAATTCGAAATTAGTGACGTTCACCACACATAACGTCAGAAACGTTAGATCGACTTGGCTTTGCATGACTTCTGAAGAAAGAAAGTGATCATTGCGTAAACGTCGTGTTGTTAAATAAGGCGTTTTTCCGTAAACACACAGAGTTACTCACGTCTACATTTAACGTACACAGCGAATACTGAAAAAATCCGTACATGGGATCTTCTGCGACTTGTGATGCTATGACGTTATGCGTACAATGACGCTCATCAGGATGTACAATCGAAAGTACAGAAGAATTTAATTTTTCAAAAGTACCGGGCAGTTTTAACAAAGCGTCTAATCGGAACGTTTCGGTCGTTGCTTGTGGAAAATTTTCGTTCAAACTTGACGAAGGGCTCCCTAATAAATACGTTGTTAATGTGAACTAGGAATGACACAGTATCGGTGCGATGAGCTGCGCTAATCTACGGATTCACCCTGTTGAGCGTAGCATGGACACGAAATAGAACAACTATCGAAGTTTGGAAAATTACAACTACAACAAATGGCTACACTAATTTCGCGAGTTAAAAAGTATGCGTTTTTTTTTTCTAGGCACATATGTCGCTTCCACACGACGTGGTGGTCGGCGCACCTAAACATACCTGCAGAGCTCTTGGCCTAAACCAAAAAGACGCACATATGCTCGCCGCACTTATGACCGATTGATAAGAAGAGAAGCGTTTCGCCGAAGCTTTGGAACTCGATAGGATTTCAAAGATTAGATTATCTTTTACCATACTCTCGTGGTATCGTTCGAATGCTTGCAGAGCGTTCGTTTGTCGTGGGCGGCTTTATTGAGCAGCATTAAACGTATCACGTGCAAGCAATTCTTATAACGGAGACTGACCTTAACCTGGCTTGCTGAGCAGGTTGGCATCTGGGAAGCAATGTATTAAGACTAGAATCTGCCCGCATGTAAACGCGCCGTGCTACACCAGCGTACAGACACACGTTAACCTAATCCCGTGACGTCCGACATGTTCATACTTTTTTCGCCGCGTTAACAGGGTTAGAGTTCGCGCCGAACGTCAACCCAATGTATAGGCTTCTACGTCATTCACTATTTGCACGCGCCCTATCTAATGCTACCGCTAATAGAGAGTAGTTCACAGTCGCATAGGGAACAAATTAGTGATGATTTGAAGCTCCTTTCTCCAAGTGCACTATGTACGGGTTCCTATGAGCTACCTAGGCGGTCGACAGAAAATAGTTAGCTTTCTGATAAGATGTTGCATTGCTCACCCGAACAGCAATAGAAAACTGGGAACGACTTTGAGCCCTTTGCGGTAACCAGTCAAGCTTGTCCGCTTCTTGCCTATGGCGCTGGTGCTACCCTAGATTTTGGCCGTTACGTCTAACGGCTTACCTGAGAGAGTCGTCTAAACAAATTAACAGCCATAGATCTCGCAGAATGTACATAATGCTTTTTTGTACAGGTCGCTCTGAGCCTGATAATGAAAACAAACATTATTTACGTTTTTGTAAGTTTTATAAACTTTATCCTTTTAGTAATGTTTGGTAAGATATTTCGATAGCAAAAAATTTTGAAACATGCACAATAATAACAAGAAAGCCGCAGCCGCTCCTTACCGTACAGTGCGTGAAATTATAATAGATCAAGCTCTGCAACGAGCTTAATATCTGTTTGCCATGCGGTACACGTTCTACGAATACCGATATATGTATCACGTAACTTTAACGTCAAACCAACAGTATAGCGCCGTCATCATGAAAGTAGTTAAAGAGCACGTTTTTCTTTATCGATAGCCCGTAACACGAAAACCTACATGTAAAATGTTTACGCTTCGATCACATACATCTGCTGTTAATATGACATGACACCCTGATCGACAGCAGGATTATATAATATCACTTTCAAAACGGGACGTTAAGTCTTTTCTTTCAAAGCGCTTATATAATTTTTCGAATTTAGACAAGTCACAGAGGACTTCACGTATTTGAACTGAGAAGTGTACGCGAATCGCTCACATGGGTCGCGATGTAAATCTGAGCGTACATGCGAATGCTCCAGGAAAATAAAGTATGAGATTTGATTGGTTTCAGCGCAACGTAAAGAGCTTCCTATAACGTTAGTGCACAAAGACAGACGATGTAACTTCAAGTTGGCACAGATCAAAAAGCAAACTTCATAACATTAATGGTACTTCCCACGACTCCTGTTGAAACTTTTTGAAACACAACTTTTCGAATAGTGCAGGCTCTATAGGTTCTCAAAGATTTTAGTGTTATGGTAGATTATTGTTTCGACAAACATATGTTTAAAGGGTAAATTAGCTCACGGAAAAATGGAGGGGAGAGGTAAGTAGCAACGGCGTATTCTGATCGAAAATGCAATATTAGAACTTGCCATTCTATCCCCCATGCGGTAGTTTCTCTATATTGCAGATCGAGAAGCCCTTAAGCTATAATTATGGATATTAAGGCACATTTGCATCATGTCTCAGGTGCGAGAACAAAAACTACGATTGTGTAATATGCCTTCAAAGCGAAATCCTTGTATGTGCACGTTTCTCACCAGCGTATACTTTGAGCACCTGCAAAGCGCTGCTATTCAATCTTTGTCTAACGTGATACGTTGTTAATTGATCAACTATCCCTTCTAAAACAAATACTATTTATATTAAGGCTTTCTTTTAATTGTTATTAGATAAGCTAGGAGTTCTTTCTTTCCTGTATTTTTGAAAGAAGCCTTCTTCTGCATCGAACAATATCTTCTAACGCGATGTAAAGCTCGTATGTACAAAAATGTTTCCTTCCGGCGTTAAGCATTGCTTCAGACACCTGAAACTGGGATTAGGTTCTTCTCTACGAACAGTTTTTCGGCGCCAACCTCCCCTTCAATAGAGGGTCGAGTTGCCTTGTGTCTGTTTTCGCTCATTCGGTTCTTGGCTGTGTCGCCATATTTTCTGTCTGCTGGCCCGTGTCTTATCTCACGTATTTTCGTTAAATAACAAACAACTGAAAAGAGGGCAATGGAGATGGAACGACGCAACCTTTGGTTCTACGTCGGCCCTGTACGTGTGAGTCTGCTATCACGTCAAGCGTTCTTTAAAGTCTCTGGATCACAGGACCGACAGAACATCGGTGGGCGAAGAGAAAACAACGAAGTACGAGCTGCCGAATGAAAGTAAACACGTACATACATTTACGTGCGCAACAGGAAGGGACAAGCTACGAATCAACATGAATAGATGAAGGTTGTCGTGATGAAGAATCGACTCAAATGGTTACTATCTAACGTCCATTGCGTCTTAGACCAAGCAGCCGGGTTGACAGTTGGCAGAGCCCGCCCAGCGAAGTAAGGATCATGAAAAAAAAAGAGGCTGAACGATATCCGTGTGACTGAACTGTGGTATATACATCGTATGCATACGTTACGTCAAAGTGTACGGGGTCTAACATTCTGAGTTGATATTGTTTTGGCGGAACCTAAGCACGAACCGCATTGGGACGTGGAAGCTCGCAAGTTTACCTTAATTAGGCCTGGATCTTATTGGCAGAAGGCCATGGAATACAACGATATATACATACAAATAGATGACATAGCCAACAACGTGACTATGGAATCGTCTCGTTTCAATTTTGATATATAATAGTAAGTTCACGACGTTAGTCATCACACTGTACATTCGTTCTTTTTAGTTGTCATGTTGAGCGAGTTATTTACGTCCCTCAGATACTTTCCTTGTGAAGACTAATTTTGAGCTCTTGTGGATGTTTGGTAGAACAAGCGGCACACAAGAAATTTCACTGATTCCCGTAATTGACGCCGGCAGACACGTCAGCTAAAAAAATAAATAAAATTAGACAACTTGCTCGATCGTCTTAGGTAGGGCGTCTTGACAGGAGCGGTAGAATGTCCACATTAGTGTATGTAAATATACGTTATATATATATATATATATAAAAATAGACACTATTGTAATAGAAATCCAGCTGAGGAAAAGGGTTGTTTCGTAGATAGTTCGACGTGTTCTAAAAAGCTTTATTTTATTGTATCATAATTAACGTTTGCATAATGAGTCGTTCAGAAGCTTTCTTAACTTCCGTCCTGTTACTATAACCTACGTCAGGTTTACATTTGAAACAGTTTGAACCTGATTCTGCCTTTACTAAGCAATAGTATGCTGTATTATAACCTATTTGCAGCTCTTCGGGTTTCTTTTTTAGATAAGCCATTAAACAGATCATTCGATGTACCTTCATCGTCAGCGAGCAGACATTACGAGCCTACTCAGTCGAATGTCGAGAAAACAAAGGCCGTCGTCTCGGAAGTTGTGCTTACCACACTTTCAATTGACGTACACACAACACGCTGACGAGCATCATACAATTACTATGAGAACTAATGAAAAAAATGTTGTAATGTTTTATCTGTTAATTTAGTGAATAAACAACAGTTTTCTAAAATGGTAGATCTGTGCTACCTTTTCCTTGAATTGAATCCTATATGATGTAATGTCAATAACTAGTTATCTCTGTCGTCAATTGCTAGCAACGAAAGCTGACTGACAACAAAACAGACAAAACAGTTATAGGAACCTTAAAAGATGCTGGCGATAGATAGAACAATTTTCAGAACGACTAACAGCTAGTTATGTAATTAGCGTTTCTATATTTGCATCTACCTCTGTCTGTGTCTCTAAACGTGTGTGCTTGTGCATGCGTGTGTATGTACGTCTGTCTACGTCTGTTTGTGTCTCTGGCCGTGTGTATGTGTATGTACGTGTATGCGTATGCGTATGCGTGTGTCTCTGTCTGTCTGTCTCTGTGTTTGTGTTTCTGTGTGTTTGCAATTCTAGTGAAAACCTGTATTGACAGTAATGTTAGATCTGTCTAGATCTTTCGCCTTCTTTAGATTGCTATCGACAGAACGACCCTTCATTTTTAAACCAACGACCCCATCTTGATTTGCGTTCACTATCTACTCATTCAGGGGTTTGCGGGACCACCCGCGATCTCGTCATATCAGATAGAAGTAGTAACAGATAGCAAACATAGCTGACAGGGTAGCTTGAATGCTTTAAAAATGATTATAGACGAACTGATAAGCAGCGTCTCATTGAGGGGGCTTCAGGTATGACTTAACGCGGATTGCGCTTATCTATATAAGAATGATCTGCACATAGGTGATGTCACACAGGCAAGCTATGGGCTCACCCAAACGGTTCAGCTATACGAATTCCCATTACGGCGTATCACAACGTGAGGTTTACTGTATACAGTACAATAGACAGGTTCCTACCTCACATTCTCGAATTGTTAAGCACATATAGCTACGGCATAGTTTCCGTATGTAGTAACAAATCACTGCCGTCAAACAGAAGGGAGAGCACACGCTGTATGTAGAGAGACCACCAATGTGCGACGCCACCAATCGATTGGTATATCGACGAGATTCGCGGAATATTTCAAATCCCAAATGAGACTATTTTACGTAGCGTAAAGTACATGTAATATTCTTACATATACTTTACTCTGTAGTTGTACATAACTTTTCCAATTTAAATATGGATAAGCTACGGGTATTTTGTTGATGGAAGTAAAATTGACAGGCATTGCTAAGCTACCTTACGTTTTTTGCACTCGATCGCCAGTTACAAATGATTCCCAGGCGTCAAGATTATGACTATCTATGAGGATAAAATATGTACGCATACCGGATTTTCTAGATTCCACTATAGACGGCCTTTGGACTAAGCAATGTACCTGAAACACCGCTATGTAAAATTAAAACAAATACTCGGCAATTGTGAGGTTACTAAAAAAAGCATTTGTATTGTCTGAGCATGTTGCCTATTAAAAATAAAGGTTATTACGGAGGCATATTAAACATAAAAGGTTCCTATTTGTTTATCATGTAGACTTCCGATTGACTGTAAAGCTGAGACACATTCGCATGTACTAAAATTTGATCCGCTTTGAGATAATGGACAGGCCGGCAAATACGGCACCCTGCGAGGGGCCTACCTGTAACTGAGAAAAGCTCTGTGCCCCATCGATACGTTTTTCACACACCTTTTCGCCTTACTAAGTGGCTTTCATAGAATTTGGCGAGAAAAAAGAAAGCAAGAAAAATGCGTGGTTGGGTTGCATGAGTGTTGAAACGAACGACACGAAGTTTTTTTTTAACGGTATTGACGCAATTTGTTCTTGCGCCCTACAACATGGATTTTTATTCACGGCTCTGTTTAGTACGACCTGAAAACTTCACATAGAACAATTTATATACACACACATGGGGAGGATTGTTTTGGGGACTTACTTACAAATATCAGTGTGCTAAAGTAAACTGTACTGTATCCTGTAAAGTATACGCTTCAAGCACCTGGGGTATATGCTCAAACAAAGATTACGGTACATATTGAAAGCACTGAAAAACGTTGCAGGGTTACCCTATAATACGGTATTTAGGTAGGCTCCAGGTTGACTATCCAGAAATCAGCGTTAATTCCGTAAATTGTATCGAGCGTCTCATTGCTAGACGAACGAACATCGTTTGGATTACCTTCTGCCTGTTAGTTGTGATGAGCTAATATTGCATTATATCCGCTATGCTTAATCCCAGCAGAATTGTTGATGTAGAACTGTAGTGGGGGCATTGATGAAGAATTACAGTCAGTAAACATTTCTTACTCATCAACTGTCGAAAAAATAGATTGGAGCCCACTTTGACATCTCCTCGCTCGAAGAACGAATAACGCTTGAGCATTTCGTTTGAATTATTAACATGTGTTTATCAAAAATGCGACTGGGTCTCAAAGGCGACACCATTTATCAAGCGTTATTATTGCTCAATAAAACCATTGCCGTGACAAAACTCCGCTGGAGCCAGCGTCCCGTATACGTATTGAAATCTGTCCCGCATACTGAAAGAAGACTTGTTGCTGCTGCTGTTAAATACGTTCGTTGTCAACAGTTACGACCCGACAAACAATAGACAGACCTGTCGTAAACCATCATCATCTAGTGCCGGCATCAAGAAGGCATGACATTAAATCGCTTGTTCGTCTTGCGAAAGAAGACACTCAGAAGAAAATTGGACTGACTCCGCTGGTGGTCTTTTTGTGAAGATCGTCCGACTATGAAGAAAAGGTTTTTGACATGAAGAAACTCATCATATTCACCTGTCGGTGGTGAAAAGGAACCGCGTAGCGATGCTAAGTATCCGAAACAGATGTCCGAAACAGCTTGTCCAGTTGAAACCCGTATACCACCCACAGGAGGAAGGCATTACCATCCCTATTCGGCCAGGAAGGTAGTTCTTCTCCCTAGTACTTACAGAGAACGCTGAATCGTAAAATCGTACAATTTTACTCAAGTAATTGTGCTATGGAAGGTATCAACATATGTTGCCCATACATCCTGGTATGAGTACGCGCAATATAAATATATAATCTTGATACAATGCTAATAAAAACTCAGCCCTGAACCTGAAGCTTGAAAAAACGTTAATTGTACTTCACTGAAACTGCAAGTAATTTAGTTACACTGAATTCAGATTGTAATTTTCGGGGGGGAATCATTGTATCTTCACAATATTAGTGACATCTATTGCAAGATATCTGAAAGGCTAGAGACTGAAAGAGCGTTAGCCCACTGAGTAGTCGAATCAGTGTCTCACGTCTGTCTAAAACGATCGTCCTTAAAAGAAACAACGTATATTATACAATTACCCTTTATTAAGAAAAGTGTGCATATATTTATGTTGCTGAATTGTTCCTTAAACCATACGGCATCGTATCACACCGTGGCTTGGCTTAACCACAAAGCCAAAACGTATTTCTCTGTTTATTCAACAATTGTATGAAGGAACGGGCTCCACGCATAGGAAAAGTTGAACGTATTATTGAAATAGATTTACGGTCTATTACGTGTAACTTGAAGTCCATGGGCTTGGTGCACTTTTTCCTCTATTGTATTGAATAAATGAAAGAGATGAAAATAATAGGAAATTGCATGAGGCCTTATAGCTTCATTCCCTAGACGTCCTACATGATTGCTAATTAAACCATTCGATTATAAATCTAATTAGCCGTTATCATATTCGCTTCATCCGACGCGGACATAGTTACGGTTACTGATAGTAAACGACCGTTACGCAAAATCAAGCATCTCCGCAACGATGCGATTTGACATCATCCCGAACAACTAGCTTCACACCATTTGAAGGCAACGAAGTAACGGCATCGCTCTCCATAAGTCGCTCGACAAGAGAAATACAGGACGATTTCTCATCTATAAGAAAAGCAAAAACCAATGTGTATCAATTAGTCCCCAAACGAATACTCAAGATGTGTACATACATGAAATTAGATGTTAGCAGTGATAGACGTACCGTGACGCCAGTGATCAACGAGGTGCATGAAGACTGCAAAAAGCTTCTTGTCCAGTTGCTCCTGCTTTTCAATATTTACGAAATTCCAAAGCATAGTAAATGTGGCAGTATCGAGCGATACGTTTTCTTCTTGTAAGGCTGCACGTATTTCCACACCGTTCATCGCTTGTACACGGCTGGACATACGATTAAACATCTCTTCATATTTGGCATGTTGTTGAGCGGAAATGTGCTCAGCAACAACCTGCAACGAAATAAATTATATATATACACATAAACACCAAATATATTTCATATGCCACTGGGATGCATTTTTGATTTTCGCCTTTTTGGGTGTCTTCGAGTGCAAAAATCGGCTCAGCTTCCCCCGATCCATCGTCGCCGGCCTTCTTTCAGACGACGGTCTACATTGATAATGTCGTTCTATCTCGCGATTCGACGAGATGAACTGTTATATATACTCCTACAGGCTTATCATTGCATAATTGTATATAATAGCACCAATTAGTGCTCCAGTAAAGCTCTGATGTGATGTCAACTAAATTAAGATGACCATGAACGCTGAAGGAAAAATAATGCGCTGTAGTGAACGCGGTGTGCAGGCCTCAGGTTGTAGGTGGCCTGTCTGACCTTTTTCCACTGTTGGTACGTATGGTATCATTTCTTTTTGTTTCAGAGCCCTCAACAACGGTTTAGCAATATGATGGCGACGGCCAGCAACATTGTCGATCGTATAACAGTACTGAGCATTGGTGCAAAGGACCGACGTAGTTGGATAAACACATACCTCCCAGAGTACGCCCCCAGGGGCGACCCGCTTTGTAAATTGCAATTTTTTTTTTTTATCTAAAGGAGTAGGCGTAATATATATCGCGCATAGACCCAGCGGGCGATTTTGGTTTTTTCAACTTACAATTTTCATGCATCGCCTCACCCTTATCCGGGGTTTCTCATTGTTCACCATCGAAACGTACCTGTCGCATTTGCTGGCCAAAGATTGCTTTGACATGTAGCGGCTCTTTTCTTTGAGACATATCTAGAAGAGCTGGAATGTCTACATCAATAAAATGGTTGACTTCATCCAACAACGATAGTATTTTCTCTGCTGAGCAGTTGTGTAGATCCGATGACCACCGAAGCTTCTTACGCATCGCCGAGGCCTTTGGTAAGTCACCCATAGAGATCTTGTACTTAGATACCAGTTGTTCAAAGATCTCTGACAGTTCCGTTGTGGAAAGGCGGGAAGAAGCTCCCTACGCGAGACGCAATCGCAGTTTCATGCAAGACAATGCAAGTTCTAGCATTAGAAATGACTAATTCCAACTACTGTATACACATGTGTGTTGTATACATACAAATAAAATAGTACTCAATAGTATAATAATAAATAAAAAGTACACACTTCGTGTTTCAACCTAATATTGTAACAAACAGCAAAATGCAATGAACTGCATTCTTTCATTTAAACCTTTAATTTTAAACCTTTTATGAGCCTAGTATTTACCTTTTTGAGAACTGTGGGATAATGTTCCTTTAAAAAGTTAATCAGAAGACCATGTGCGCGTACTTGGCGAGCTCTTCGAAGGATTTGATCCAATTTACGCAAAGCAGAATTGCACGGAAGTTCAGCTATCTCTGCGTCGAGTCGTTTCAGGTTTGCCATGAACATTTCAGAGTTTTTTGAATCTGCCCGAGCGCCCCGGCTCCAGAATGATCCCAGTAGAATGTCAGGAACCTCTGGTGTACCGAGTACTTGTCCCAGAGACCAAAGAATAGCTCCGTATACCTGCGCAACAGCAAGAACAAAATACCGTCGCATGCTGACTCTCGCAATATATTCGTCATTAATACATAAGTTAGACCGTTGGAAAGACCGTGCAACTAGCTAGGCAGTATTTTATATATTTCTATGAGACAAAAATTCTTCGAGGTTTCGTTCTACCTAGGCGACTTTATTCGCATATCAGTGGGCTCAAAATGCTGCTAGAAAGCAGATTTTACTTTGATGACCACGATTGTAACTTCGTTTGTATATATATATATATATATATATATATATATATATATAGCCTTCAACATTACCTTCATAAGTTCCTCGTCTGATGTTATCTCGTCAGCCTTGTTAATAATGAACCGCATTTTATGTGCATATCTTTTCAGTGACTCTAATACTGTTTTGAGCTCGTCCGATATTTCGGGCTTAAGTGCATCCATCATGACCACAATTTGGTCACTCTTTTCCCCGAACCATTCCATTGCGCCAACATAATCATAGCTAAAAGCAAGTCGACGAAGCAATAGTTTACTATTTGCAAAAACTATATCCATCGCGCAGGGAATCTGAACTTAACTGCAAATCAAAACTTTCGCTAGAATAGAAAAAATGTTTTTTTGGAGGTTGAAAGCAAATACATTATGTAGACCAGACATCACTGAATTGTGGGTCTGGTACTGTGGGACTCTCACCCACTAAATAGAATAGAAAAATATTTATCTAGCCTAAGCAAATGAGACTTATAATTAAAGCTTTGAATTAGTAATTTGCATACACATTTTTGCCGACTATATTTTCTGTCTATACGGCTAACTACTAGTAAATTGTCTAATATGCGCGGATCAATGAGTTTGATGACCATCGTCCTTACTTTCTTGTTCCTGAGATAACGCCGGGCGTATCGATAAGCGTAATCTGTTGGAGGATTTGGGCGTTAAGTGATGCACCAATTAAACGGTCAAGGAAAGCAGCCCCGAACCTCTCTAGACCAGTCTTGGGAAATTCTCCGCGGCCTCTGGATCCAGTTTCCTCGCGATTGGATGGCAGAATCAGTGCTCCTCCTAGCGCACACACAGACACGAAATCGTCCTGAATACGGCCTTTATTCTACAAAATATACCAATTTTACATTATGTTTACGTAGCCTGGCAACGTTTTGTGATGACAACTTGCGAAGATCCTACCTGGTGTGGTGATATCTGTTGAAGAATAGCCAATAACAACGAACCGATCGGTTGTTGGCTCTGGCCCAACCCTCATTCCTGGATAGGACCGGCCTAGAAGGCGTTCCACTAGTGACGTCTTTCCTGTGTGTTAAGGGACATTGTAAACTTTGACGGTATTTGGAGGCAATGCACTATATTAAAATGGTAGTTTTTTTTCCAACTGTCGACGTATCATTATTGTAGTTAAGTATATGCACCGTAGAAATCGTTAAATTGCAATATTCACTCACTATAACTTCCATTTTCGATCGTCACCATACGAGTGTTGCTCAGACAAAAATTACACGAACAACATGCAGTAGCAACGATTCAGTCTAAGGCTCTAAGGCGAAAATTCTAAGGCTCAAAAAAGGAAAAATAGATCTGTTTAGCCATAGATTTAGCGTAGTAGTACGGCTGCGCTATGCTGGACATTTACCTTAGAGCACTGTCGGTGACAATTGTTTGTGATGCTAACAATAGATTATTACCTCACAACGAGATAGCTGGAACACGTACATGGTCAGCTGAGTCAATGTGTTATAATGAATGGTTTCGTCCACAACTAAATAACTCATTCTTTCCAAATACGAAATAGAGGCGCATTCGGGCCAAGAGGTACGCGCTTTGAGGTAATTTGACTTGCCAAATATCGGAGCAACCTAGGGGTTACACTTTTCTTCTCTAGTTCGTGTGAACAAATCGTTTCTAGGCATATCACAATAGTTTTTACCAAAAAAAAAAAAAGCTTGTGATAAAACTCGAAGGGGTAGCCGTAATTAGGTTCAAGACCGCAGAATAGCTGATATACCTAGGAAAGTGCAGGAAATTAAACAAAAAAAAAAAAAAAAAGAGACTACATGTGAATTACATCTCCTGAGGGAAAACCTAATCCAAGGAGAACTTTTCTGTAATCACGGAAACATATGCAACGAGTAGTTATGTATGCAGGTACATTCTACTACTAATTGCTGCCATGATCGCTTTTAGTGACCACAGCACAGCCGCTACTCTTACTATTGCATCGAGTCATCCTGAATTGTACGTCCACTGATTACATATTAATATTATCTGTGGATCTCAAAGCAGCATATTAATTTATAACAAACATAGAAATTGAATATTTTCTAGTTAAGTTAGTATTTATATATATAAATTGATATAAACTATACATGTAATAAAGAAGAGGTTAATAGGTCTTATAATATTATAAGACCTATTAACAACTATTAATTTACAGTGAAAGAAGACGAGCGGGTGTCGCACCGACGGAATAAGGTCCTATGATGAGCACGATAGGCTTTGCATAGAAGTCGGCCTCGAGGAGTCGAGAATGGGATGAGAAATGCTGAAATTGGGTCTCTTGTTCCAGTGGAAGAAGTCGCTCTTCATACAAGGTCGTGAGCCCTTCTTCCAGCGAACAGAATGCACGTGCATCCAACTCCCGCGGACTATCGAACGTCGTCTCTCTTGCCTGCACGACGAATTATTACAGAGTCGCAGTGAGAAGATGCTTCATGCTTTGGCCTTCTGTGCTACATGTTGAATGAAGTTGAGGCGCATGCATATGAACTAGCCAACGGCTAATAATAAAATTAACTTGCTTGCGTTCTAAAATTCAACCGTCACCATGTTTTTCGTAGAATTTCAGGGAATTAATCATAATACCCTGAAATTCTAATGTCAGTCGGGTACCGTTCCGGACCCTCATTAAGTTGCTAAAGAGTGCCATTTAATCGACGACGTTTTTTACATTACGTACAATTTTCGAAGATAAATAATCTTCAGCTCACCAATTGCAATCAATGCCAGATGCAATCAGCATATAATTCTTAGAATAAAACTGTAAAGTAAATTGGTTGGTTTCGTAGAATTACGTGCTTCTCAGATAATGCGTCAACTCCTGCGCAAAGATGATAGTAAATCTATCCTCATAGATGGACGCCAGAATGACTTAATCCCATGTGCATGAGTAGTTTGAAGTAGTAGTAGTAGTAGTAATAGTAGTAGCAGCTGTAGTGGACGTCTGTGGACTTGGTCATTCTGCCGCTTCTTTTTATGAGTTCCGCGTAGCTCTGGTGTGTCAGGATAACGTAAAATAGTAATCATTTATTTATATACGAACGTGTTGATGCTTTCCGATATCGCTGGCTAAAGTCAATCGCTTTCAACTCGACGCTAGATTTTGCGCTTTTTAGTTATCTCGTTCTCGCTGGTTTCTCGTACAAAAGCTTGCTAGTACAATTGTGTATCCGGTCGAAATGAAGACAGTATTTAACGCTGTCCGCTAAAACCGATCGGCTAATGTCAGACGCATTTTCAACAACAAAGTCTAACTGCTATCGGTTTTCGAGCTAATTATGTCAAACGCATCATGTAGTGAAACACCAGCACGAAATCATTAAAGGATATCGAAAACCAATGAGATAGGCATGTATTTAAAATCGGCGGTGTTCGCCGGCACGTTTTTTGCTAGCGGCGGCGGCGGCGGCGGCGCAGGGTTCGCGAAACACTTAGACGTGATTTTAGCCAGAGTCGATTGTCATGTTTGCCGCCACGCAGACGTACCGAAAAATTTTACTATCTAAAGGGGTCGGTCAGCGCCTATATAGATGGGTATACATAGGACAATTCCTTCGTTTGGCAAGTCCTTACTGAAGGTTCTGCTAAACTAAATCTGTCGAGCTTCACATTTTCCAATTGAACACCAGATTTCCATCTGACGTTCACATGATAAAATGATAAAATAATCATCCTGTATTTTTACCATCCGATCTAGAGTATATATATGGTCAGGCAGACTTTAAGGGGTTGTTCGTCATAGCAGGAATAGGACCAATTGCCATTCTCAGTATCAGAAAACCAAAAGAAGATGAACTGATCATGGTAGAGAGACACCGTCGTTTTCACAATTTTACCCAGGATCAGGTATATATTAATCACTTTTGGTCCTTGCCGTTGCCGGTTTCCTGTGGTCTTTAGAAGATCCGAGAAAGATTTTTATAAGGCATGCCGGAAGTACTCAATATGGCTTAATCTCTGAAACGAAATTACGTTTCAAGCCGTTTTGGACAGGAGAAATCAAATTGCCCATTTGATCATTCAGTTAAGCTCCAGCGTTCGTCCCTTTCGGGCTCTTCGAACGTTTTAGCTCCCATATTTTTATTTTTTAATCTGGCATCATGCCAAAATGTAATACTGGAATACACTCGTACATTTGCAACAGATCAACACCAAAAATACACAAAAAACAGGTTATTTGCGGATTATAAAGGATTAATTGTTAAATCAACTACTGAACGCCCTAGGTCCAAGCTAGTTAATGCTTATATTGGATAGACATGATCGTTAGTGTATTCATAGTAGCTCATTGATGTAGCCCAGACAAACTCTAATAATATTTGGTGACGAAGAGGTCATTTAAACCCTTTTGAATCAGTTGGATCAGGGTCGATATCGGTTAGGGATACCTTGGGGCGTCTTGAACTCGTGCGAATGGTCGGATGCGCCAAACAAGGTGTGCATATGGTAGATATTAATAATGAATCTGCTGGTCATTGTCGTGCAAATCCCGTATAAAAGACTCGAACGAAGCGTACGGTGAAGTCATTTTATGACTTATTTTTATAAGCTTTTTCGAAAATACGAACAGACGTCTGAATTTGAATACTACTCAATCTCAGAAGCGTTTAATCCCATGTGAATTAAATCTCATTCGGCTAAAATCTCTCTCTCTCTCTCTCTCTCTCTCTCTCTCTCTCTCTCTAGAGAGAGAGAGAGAGAGAAATCCATCTGAAAAGACATTAGATAGATGAATGCAGACAAAAAGTTTGCATTTATCTAATGACAGAAAGAGGCGATTACCCCTAGCTTCGTTGTATGACTGACACTCTCTCAATTGTCTCAATCAATCAATGTCCGCCCTAATTGTGAGTAGACATTGATTTCTATTCTATGAAATCGAAGTGGTTTTTGTTAAATGTCTTTCGTTAAATTTCGAAAAGCTCTTAATACACTACAAGATAGAGAGCAGATACACCTTATTCCACCGCGGCAGTAGATCTCTTCACGCAGTATGCCCGCTACGTCTCTAGAATCTTACTAATCCCTAATACGACCATCCTTAGTGGGATCCGAACATACGAGGAAGGCTGTGAAAGGGTAATAGAATACTAATAGACACGCTAGAAACACCAAGGGGGCAAACATCGGCCTCACGATGCGAGTAGTTTCGTTTTTCCAAAAATACTGCTACTGTGACCCGAGCGAACGTTCTTCTTTTAGAACTTAGTTTTAGAACTGGCGCCGTTGACCATATTGCTATGTGGGCCCATATGTAAAGGAAGCGCAGTGCTGACACGCTACGCTGTTCGCACAGTATTTACACAGGTCTATAATCCAACCAGAGGTCGAAAATCAGTGTGTGCCGCATTTATTCTAATTACCCCCTTCCTTTCATTAGAGAACTTGTTTATAGTAGAAGAACTACATATAAATGCTAATCTATCTGTATGTAGTATGCCTATGTCTAGAAGATGGCCGGTTTCTTTTGTCGACAAGAATCAAACTTGTTGCTTAGATGACTAATTTTCACGGGTGAATTTTGTGTCAGGGTAAAAAGGACAACACGAATTAGAATTTTAGTACCGTACCTTTAGAAGAGCATGAAGTGAAATATTAGCTTTCCTTAATTGGGCCTTTGCCGCGCTCATTGCTTGATCCATCCGCTTCGTCATCCTTACCTAAATGAACACACGAGTTATATGTACGTAAATATATCTTTATAAAGATTTCTGAATAATTGCATTAGGTAACTAACAACGATTATGAGATCTAGATTGGATCAGTGCGTAGTACAGGGTCAACGTTAATTTGCGTACTAACGTATGATAGTTTATGTTCCAGTTGTCGAGTATTTTTAAGCAAATCGCTAATAATTTTCTGTAGACAACTCCGGAGCTCGTAGAAGCAGTAGTAGGGAGTTGGATCCAGAATCTCACAGTTCGTATCACCGCCTCAATGTATATGTAAATAAAGATACCATCAGTCGAAATAAACCTAGGCTTTGCTTAATGTAACAAAAACATACCTCAAACAACTGCTTTGAGGTGATCTTGCATGCTTTGCATCGGTACATCATAGACTACAAAGATATTATCTAACCCAAAATCGCATCTGCTCGGTTCACTATCGCTGTTCATCTGCGTGCGTGCATACCTAAATAGGATATGAAAGTACTTTTTACCCTTAAATTTAAAGCACTGGACGGTCATACCGCATTTTAATGCGCTTAAGAAACTGAAAGCTTTCTGAGTATGCAAAGTAACGGAAGGACACGGAGGAAGCTTTTCTAGCGACAGCATAACTTAATTTACGATAAAAACGTCAATGAAGCACACCCTAGAAAGCAACGAAGCTATTAAAATTTCTTTAGACGGAAAGCGATGCATAGCATTTATCGAAAAATTATTGCGTTATTATTATTATTATGAAATTATGTTCTTTGCGAAAATGTGTTTAATCATTGCCAAAGGATGCATCGTCGATTTTGAAGTGGGCCTACGCGCGCCTTGTATACCATTAGATGCTGATCCCATACATCGCACCGTGTAACTTATAGGGTTATGTTCAGTGTGTTATTTATATATTATGTAGGCATACTCTAATTACTGTTATAAAACGAATGTTCAAAACAGGCGTAATGAAGTTGGTCCTCAAATATGATTCAATAACATGAGTTTTTCCAGTTTAAACGGCTTGATTCATGGAAATTAAATAAATTCTCATAAAAATGTCCGTTCTTATACTGTACAACGTTAGACTGACTTGACACTTATTACCGAAGAAGCCTAGGAACAGAAAGCCACACAACTAATATCAAGGTCACACTTCCCAAGAAAAAACATATCTCAATAAATGAGCAACCGGAAGTATTACTAGTATCCGCTTTAAATATTACTCATGATAATTCGGTGGATTTCGTCGCCTTATGGAAAGTTCATCATTTGATTTTTGCTTGACTGCATCTGAAAGTAAACTGAAAAGTATATCGTGTGCTATTAAAATGTTTCATACCTTCATATCGTTAGCGCTGTTTTTAATTTTTAGGAACATAATTTTTTGAGTAGGCTTATAACTTTATCCTTACGTAAAATACTACAACTATATTATTGTCTTATAAATATCAAAAGCCTGCTTTTCGGTAAACGCAATTTCATCTTCTCCATCAACACATTCCTCCAAGTTATATCCATTAGTCAATTTGCCCCATATAATGCGTTCGGCAGGAGCATATTTCGACTCGTGCTTTGCCTGACATTTAAGTATAGCATCCAACGAATGTCCAATTTCTGACAAAGGCGTTTCAGGTTCATTCGATAGCTGTTATTCTTTATCCAAGACGAGAAAGACAGATTCTCGGCGGGGTTTCTCGATGATGTCATGATCCATCCTGATGAACCTTTCACAGTTGTCGGGTGGTAGGATTGACCGCCAACTCGCTATTAACAGCTGGCCAAAGAAGCGGTACGTGATTTTGCTTATTATAATAATCGCAGCAATTATTTGGATATTGAGCGGAGGTATGACGGAGGAAAATAGGGCTTACGTTCTGGGGAGTGACTGTTCGACCCAGAAAAGCATAAATGAAGACAATCGGGCTCACCCATAGTGGTTTTGCGTACACCTGCCCTATAGGCTGCTTCTGCACAACAATGTCTAAGAAGAGTAGAAAGTAATACTTCAAAGCTACGTGACAGCTTTACTATGTACGTTATTGTTTGTTTGTTTGATTCCTTGACGTCATTTTGCCCCTGAGCCGATTGTTGTAAAACCGAACCAAACAAAAACAGAAGGAAAAAAATAGCATTACACTTTTTGTTAAAAATTTATCTGTGCTTCCCGTTCTTAAGCGAATCCTAGTCATGCGTAATTCGTAATTGCTTATTAGAATTATACGTAAGTTATCTGATCTCAAAAGATAGTATACATTTCACCTGAACTTTACATCCATGCATGCCTTCTATCAATTAATAAAAGTAACTATAACTTAGATTTTCATGTTAGATCAACTAAATCAATAACTTATATATCTACAAGGTAATCGGACTGACGTGAATTATATGCTATTTATTCCAAATTTTCTATGTACTAAAGTTTTATATGCTTAATGCTTTATCGTGACTTTGAGGCTTTTATACTGATCAGAAATACGAAATGCTGTACAAACGCGTTTGTAAACTCCTTCTGCGGTTCGTTACATACAAATTTTGTATATAGATAATTATGCTGCTACAAGCAAATCCGGCAGACTTTAAAATTAAATGATTTTGAATTATGTGCCTCTGACAGATGAAATGTGGCTGGTATATAGTTGCGTCATTTAGAAACTTGCAAGTTGACTTCAAGGGGATGAGCTCAGAAGGAAAATGTCTTTTAGTCTCAACGATGAAGGCTCAATGGGGAATCTTTTGTTCCTCAGAGCCCTCACCGCACTCGAAATTCATCGAGGATGGGTAAAGATATTAGGCAAGGAGGTTTTAAACGAAAGCACAGTAAATGAATGATGCACAGGTATCAAGAACGGAGATTAAAGTGTTGAAGACCAGCCAGGAGGTGACCACATGACGAAATCTAAGGGACCTGAAGTTAAATTAGCAATCATGGAGGCTTTTCGCAGAACGAGAACTTGAAGTCTAAGAGCTCTGTCAGTCAAAACTGACGCAACATAACGTATAACGTGTTATAGAATCGTGGCCGAAATACTGAAAACTGAATACAGAATGTCTGAATACAAAAATTTGCCGTAAATTGATCCCAAGTTAGTTAGTTGTATGTATTCCACGTGCAATTTGTAGAATTTGAACTAACAAAAAAACCCGTTTGTAGCATACGGTCACGACATAGACAGGGGTAGTTCAATCTTCATCACCAACTGGCGAAGGGCCAGGCAAGAGAACAGGGAGAGAAATAGTGCTAAGTAAGTTTGAATGTAAGGTGATGGTACCACTCACGGTAGACATCAGGGGCACCTGCTACTATGAGATACTCGCCGAAAATGAAACGCTGTATGCAACCCGCGTTATTTTTTTAAAGGACTCATGGACCGGTGGCACGGAAATCAGAAACAAGCAGTATTGTTACCTGACAAAAACGCTAGATCTCATTGCCATGCTTCAATTACGTTTGAATTGGATAAATTAATATTCAGTTTATTTTCCCGATTTAGGGTCGTGTGATTACGAGGCTTTCCATGCTCTAAAAAGGATAGCTAGCGGACAAGCATGCCCCACTATCGATTTACGTCGAAAAGCCACAGATAAAGAAATCATTGTATGAGAACGCGAATGATAGGTACTTGACTGTCCAGAAGCTGCCACAGCACTGGAATAAACGCGTTAAAAATAGCTAGTTCAAAAGATATTCAATTCCGAAGTCTACTAGATTGTTTTGTAATAGCCTAATATATATATATATATATACCGGGGTGGGGTAAAGGAGGTTGGCTAACACAAAGAAGCTAGGTGATGTCCATGCTTCGTTTACATACTATATTAAGATATTAAACACTTGAATAATAATAATATTCGTTACTTTAAAATATAAAGATTTTTGTAGCAAGGGAATTTTCCATCCGCTAATCACAACCAAGCAAAGGTGCTAATCATGTTTGATAAAAATCGTAATGGTGAAACCAGAAAGACAAGGGTATACCAGCAGGCATAAATTATGCGATTTGATCGGAGAGAAGATTAACGAACTGTTGCTTATCAAGAAGGAAGAGATGCATAGTAGAACCATTAAATTAGTCTTACACGTTTATTAATTGATATGCCTTAAGGCTTTCAAATTCCATGTCGAAAAATTTCGATACTTTAATCAATTTGGGCTAGTAATTTCTTACGGATTGTTGCACGCAGTCATCCCAGGATTTGAATACATTTTGGTTCCTTGATGTTATCAATTTTTTGAAATGTCTCATTTGTCAAGCCAGAGGATATTTTCGTACGTGGTAACTAACATTAAACTCTAGTGCCATGTTTTTCAACTATTCGTAGTTTTTTTTTTAGTTCAACATCGGGCAGAGGGCCAGTTCGTTTGTATGAGGTTTGTGGTGATCCGTACGCAAGCCTCTCGGAAAAAACTGAGATATTTTTCAGAAAGGCAATGACAGAGACGCTCATTTCTCCGCTTGTTGAGGTTGCTGATTATTTCGACAGTGGCTCCGCTACGGGTAGAGTTTATGAAGATGGAAGTCTGCTACAGGATTGGAAATGAACCCCATTGCTAAGGAGGGTTCTGTTCGTTGGACTGGTCCGAATGAACAGCATAACAGCATGGCTAGATTACTTCAACGAGCCTTCCGAATCACAAAAAGAAAATATGCGTAAGTATGATGGGCTAGAAAAGTTTTTGTTATTTGAGTAGACTCCTTAACCCCACTTTGCAGATATAAGAGTGCCTTACCCTCAGTCATTTTGTGATCTTTCACTACTTGAACTTAATATAATAATATTATATAGAATGACTGTAATAATTCTAACTATAAACATTTTTTGAGAAGTTCAGCCTATGTACGCATTTAGGTTGCCCGTCCAGGCAGGAATATATGGTTATCAAATATTGTTGATGATAAAGTTAGGCAGTGGGGCGACTTTGACCATATCGTCCTCAAGGCAAAGATTATCGAAAAAAAAACTAAAGGGAACAAAGCCATTTCGTCTGCTCCGTTGTATGTTTATGTTTTTCTTACAAACGTACTATTGATTGAAAGCTATTAATGTGAAGATGAAGGAATAGGATATCATGCGGTAAGTCATAATCACACGAGATATTGCACTGAAGTTCTCATGAGAAGCTATAAAAAAATGACAAAAATTAACGAATTTCGACGTTACTGCGTCATTGGTCTGTCCATAGAGCTAGAATCCAGTTGTTAACAATGAAATAGGTTGTTTGCAATTGAAGGACTTTTTTTTAGGGTCTCAAATCAAGCACTATGCCAACTCTAAAGTGAAAAAGGGCAGTGCCAATATGAAGTATTTGACTTCACATAACCTGCAATGATCAAATCTATCAGTAGCAAAGGCACGTTCCACAGGGTGTCTACTCTATGTAAATGTAATGTACTAAAATTTTGATGCGTTGTCATATACCGCAGATGCCGAAAGCATAACGTGAAATACACACACTCAGTGAAGAGCAGTATCGTAGAGTCTGGCATTGTTAGTGATTCTGTTGGAAGTTTATTAACAGCAGTTCGTTGGCTATTAGGTAATGATAGTTCAACCAGTGGCAAGCTTGTCGTTGAAAATAATAATAGTGAACTTCTGTCAATAAAAAGTAACTTCGGCATCTGTAATGAGGTAGGGAGGCTGAAATCACTTGACGCTATCATGTATTTGTGCTGCTTTTTGCAATTTGTTCATTTTACAGCGGCAGGCAGGAATATTTGTAAATTTTTCAGCTAAGCCGAACAAAGAAATAGGGTAAGACATGGTCTGCACAGGAGGCGAAAGATTCTAATTTATCTGCTCGTTTCATCCCGTTGTCCGTGTGTTCTTCCTTTTCTTCAGACTTTTGTTGTACTCTCTAAGGCTTTCTTTTCCTTAAAGATTTTTACAGGTCTAAAGTGGACTTTTGCTCAGTGCTCTCGGCCAGGCGACGGTGACTGAGGCTGTAAGTGAAAACTCGTACGCCCAGCTCGACCTGGTCGTTTGATGCCTAATATCTCCACTGAAGAAATGGTAAAGCCACCTAGCTAGTTATATATAGGCAAGACCAACCTCGAGTGAAGGAGGAAATGGGGTAGGTCGCAGATAGGTAATTGCACATGTCTCGCAACCGTTCAGAAGCACGTACTACCTAACGAAGATTGGCTTAAGAGGATGATATAGATTAATCGAAGCCAATATTAGAAGAACACATGTTTACCGTATGTACACTATTATGAGTAAAGTGAGTGTTCTTACGGAAGTTATGAGCAATTTAAAGTTACGTAGCCGTATTCTCCTTTGAGATAAAGATGTTTGCCCGAGTCTTGTCCCTTTTGTGAGTTAATGTCCACTGAAGTGGAACAAATCTGCCGCGACTCCATGGCTGGTAAAGATAAGAAGCTCCCCTTTTCGCTTCGCCCTGCAGCAGAGTTTTCCGTGTTTTGTTCAATTCTAAGCTCACCAATGTAATGGCCGTTATATAGTAACTAACCAAGTAATATTTCCACAATAGAAGCAAATGTTTCAATCCAAATGTTCTTTGTTCGTTAAACGCAAGGATGTACCTAAGAGATAAACGGATATCAACAACAGACACGTCGCCATTTCTCAATTAAAAAACCTAAATTCATTCGTCAAGGCTGAAACAACAACATCATTATGTGATGAAGTATTTTTTATCGGTTCGATACATCCATACAACGCTGCGAAACCCTAACTAACTTAACAAGGAGCTATTAGACACTTCCTTTGACGATGTTTATGCCTCATAGAGAGCTGGCAAAAGAACGAGAAGTTGTAATGTACCGTAACAATATTTCGGGCTATACGATTTAGCCTTTACTAGTTTCCAGCAAAATGGCCACAGACAGCGACAGGAGCTTGGCCGTATGGAATGGACCGATGTGGTTATCGCACCCATTAATCTATTACTAAAGTCTGTTACGAAAATTCGTCCCCAACTCTACTTTGTACAGCTGTTGGTATTAACTGAATGATGAGTTAGTACTTGCCGATTAACATGGCCAAATCTATAACAATGTAGACTTGTATTTTCAGAGATCAAAGTGGCACATATCGATGTGAAGCTACCTTTACCTTTGATTTGGTGATTTCTTCACGAACACTGAGAAGAACAACACGATTTTTTAAAAACGAATATATTTCTATTAGGAACTATCAACCTACGAATGACGTCGTTTCAAATAAACAATTGTAGACTTTGCTTTAAAGTGATTCTGTAGGAAGGTCACTACACGGGCATACGCCGACTAGATAAAGTATTCACAAAGTGAATGTTCTTCACCTTACGTATAGAGAATATTACGCCAATAATTTTTGCAATGAACTGTAGAAAAGCTACTTCTCAGGCTATCGAATGTTATCAGTAGCTGGTCCTCTACCTAAGTAATTTAAATCCATACACGACGACTTCGTTGGACAGATTGAACGAGGACAAGCTAAAGGAGAACCGTTTGGGGCTTGGCGTTAATCGTTCCCGCACCGAGGCTCCTTTCGCCGCTCTGACTCGAACGAGTCCAAGGCGCTGGGTCGATCCCATGGGTAAAGTCTATCTTGATCTCGTTGAGACTCTTTGCCAACTTCAGTAGAGGTAGGTCTTTAGAAGACGCTAGAGCTAGAGGGTTTCAAAACAGAGGCCAGGACTGAACGCGTCGTGGGTGACTTGACAGTTTGAGCCTTTATAGGCTCGTAGAACACCGGCCAGCGTCGATAGGTGCCTGTCCACAAGAACATGACAGCTGTTCTACTGCGGCCCGCATCTCGCCGAGACGAACAAAAATATCGCCGCTAGTACTGCCTTTGGAAATTTGCTTCGATGCTCAGTTCCTAATAAAAAAGAACGACATTGTTGGCGAAATAAATGGGCACAGCTGTTTTAGTGTTAAAACAGTTCAAACGATACTAAAAAAAGCTTTTTTTTCCTTTTTAATATTTGTTACGAATGTCACAACATGGTTTTTACGTTAATGTAATGCACACTCGCATTTATTACAATTATCAAAAGTACTGAGCATTTTATACAGGTAGTTATTACCCCGGTATACAGTTGTTCAAGCCAAGAGCATACTTTACTATATTTCAAGCCAATATCTCTCGTAGCTATAAAATTAACGACCTACGGTGACTGGAAGTCCGACTAACTAGTGATGCATATAGATAAATTTTGTAAATATCCTGCCGAGACGCTTTTACTAGGAATATGACTCGTTTTGATAGTTCAGGTGCTGCTAGAGCTACTTTTATTAAGGTTAACATTAATTTTTTACAGTTGTACAAAAAAATATTCCAATAGAATGCCTTGTACATCTATGACTAACGTGTCAAATCACCGATCCTTGAAAAAGTTATTACCTTGATTATGAGAATCATTGTTTTTCTTGTTCACACACTTTCGTAAGTACAAGGCTTAAACCAGTGGGACCTTAAGACGCTATTTCATTCGCAGAAGGCTAATGAGGGCAGAGTGATATGCAACAATATGTAGATAACGCTATGACCTCTATACCAGAAAAGGTACACAGTCTAATCGGATGATAGGCTTCTCTGCGGTTTCCAAATTGTGTGAATTGTCAGGAATTGCATTGATAGCTTTACTGATAAAAGCCGATAGAGGTCATGGTGGGACGGTAAGACAGTACGTAGAACGAAGCCTATGAAGTACCTCGTGAACACGGTTCTTTGAAGCTTTCGTGTATAGATGATACTTCTGCAATCGTTACTTACCTGTCGTATATAACATATCTGCTGGAGTCTATCAACGAGCTTGTCTACTTTTTTTTATTCACACAAGTACAATGGACTGTCAAGTTACGGAGCGCTCCGTAAAATCAATTGAAAAAACTTGAGACATATGTTATTAGATTATTCTAAGTTCATAATTTATTCATTCGTTATTGCCAGCTGGACTCAGCGTTACCAACATTTCCGCATATCGCAGAACTGAACACAAGTTAATATTTACCTACTTGAATCCATAATATTCGCGAAATTGATGTTTTTCTTGCTTTTTGTCATCAGCGATATTTTCGTTTGACTGTTTGCGGTAGACGCTTTTCAATTCTAATGTTTTTTTACAGGAAGACTGAGTTGCAGTATTAAAAATTCATCGAATTAAAGTTAAATTTGTCTATTTACAATACAAACATCTATCTAACGCTCTATTTACTCATGTAGATAAAATAGTTAGTGTAAATATATGTATACATACATCTTATGTGTGTATATACGGTGACCCACCTAAAATGGTATTTTCTTTCTTGTTACAACAAAAATAGACGAAATGCTAGACGTATCGATGTTTTGGGCGGCATCGTTTAACTCTCACCGGTTTTTTCTCGGTTATGGATGTTCCACTGTGCCATTCATCACACAGCCCTAGATGTACTGGCGATACGTTATTTGTTAATTCATGGTAACCCAAAAAAAGATGTATTTTGTCCTGATCTTTGCGAAAATGACGCACTGCTTTCCGCCGCGATATATTTGTTGTTTGTTCTAGAAAAATTTGGCTGTCCACTAACACCAAGAATAGCTAATCAATGCATACTATGACAAAGACTCGCCAAATAGCTTACCCTGTATATAGACGATGTCTTGCAACGGTTTGCGACTATTATCGTTATTTCAGCCATGTTTGCCTGAACGGTAAAATAGCGACCGGTTGATTAAAATGAAAGCTTTATTTTTGCTAAAGCAATCCTTACACAATACGACTATACATATGAATGATTTCGTTCAACTAGACGAAAACATTTTTCCCTATGCGTTTATTATGTTTTTAATGTGTATCAAAATACCCGCTATTGACAAAAAATCGATGCTAACATTTGCGTACTCTATTTTCTGGAATATCTATACAGAAATATAGTACATACATATGTTAGCTAGTTGTCGCACTTACCCTTGGTTTTTCTTGTTTAGCGTGGTATACAAACCAAATTGCATGGGAAAGGGCAAAAGACAAGGCAAAGGCTTTGAGCCATCAATATCGCGATCGAAAGCAAATTGTTGCGTCCAATATAAGGCAAGCCTTCGTGTTGCTGCGGTTAATTATTCAGCAATTTAAGACAAGCAGAAGCTTGATACACTACCGAAGTAGAAGGCCGGCCACTTCAACTTTCGGCAGTGCTAGACGAAGGTTTCGAAGTAAGTACAAATCGAAGGCAAGTGCTCTGGGAATATCAATCATCATGGCTAACATTATTTGACTAGCATTTTTTTTCTTAAGTAAATGTGGAAAACCAAAAAGCAGCGGCTACGATCGAGAACTATACATATATAACTACTAGAAAACTATATATATATATAGTGTTGTGTGTTGTCATTCAAGGCTTGCTCGCTATTTTTACGTTTTCCTTTTTTCTTTTTTATATAAGCGCGATTGCCGATTAGATAAACTTTTCAATAGAGCGGACGATGCTCCCATTGGATCGGCGTTCGTATTGTTGTCAGACGCGTGGCCCAATATCTATTTTTGCGACAAAATAACTCACGTATCCTAAAAATACCGAATATTTAACCGCACATGTTCCAGTTTTTATCGAATTGAGAATAAATTGACAGGAAGGCAACGCTAATTTTGGAATACTGAATTGACTTTATATTGTTAACTCCTATGAAATATAAATTTTTTTTTTTCGAAAAAGCATTATCTTCGTCGTAAGGCGTTTGCTACACAAAAATTCAGACAGGTATATGGATATTTGAACCGGGTGTTGAAATATTCACGAGGAGCAAACTGCTGCAGGTAAAATGTATGAACCTGCGGCAAAAAACTTCAAAGACGGACTATTTCGATAAAACGAAATAACGTATATAGATGCTATCCATAAATGCGTTTTGTACAGAGTTATATATTTTTAGTTTGTCGAAATAGATGGAAGACTTTGCAGGGTAGGACATCGTAGTGATTCCATAGGGCGACACATTGCACTCGACTGCTGTAACGTAATTGCATCGGCGGATGCACTGCTAAGATGCAAGTATAAGTCTGGATCTGCGGCTTCAACGCTGAAAAGATCAGGCTATTCCCTAAAGCGTCCTTGGATAGGCAACGCTGATTACGACGTGGTCTAACTGCAAGCGTCCGCGCATATTTTAATGAGCGTACAGAGTTGTTTGGAAGCTCGTTGCCTTCGCCGTCGACGCTCGAGGCACACTTTCATAAAAGAAACAAAATACGGGTTTACGGTAGTAAAATAGAAAGACGTCTGTTCGGGTGACTCAGACAATAACAAGAGCAATTGAGATATCTATCTATCTGTGCATTTGTGTTCTAGCTCCGCCATACGATGAATATAGATAATCCGTATCAATTATAATCTTTCTTAAGGTAGCTAGATGAATAAAGCCTATATAGAAACAATGTTCGTCAGCATAGATGTGTTGAATTTCGAAAAATTCCAACTTTGTATATAGACATTGATATGTGACTATGGCGTCATTTCAAGCAAACTGTTTGCCTCAGCTTCATGACAGTAGGTAACATCTCCTTATATCCGTCAGAATAATTATAACATTATTACGTAATAGTAATTTTACCAGCCGAAACATATTAAAATATGTAATAACCCTTGTAGAAGGGTAAAGCCTGTCCTAGCGCCTCGTTCTTCCATCAACGCCATTATCAGTTGCAGTGGCAGTATGAAAACGTGAAGTGCCGTCGTTTCGTACTTCGTCACAGTCGACGCCGTGATAGTTGCCATTCGATTGCATTATAGTTGTTGCCAAACAACCGGAGGCAATGAAGCGGGTAACGGTGTCGGCAACTGTTGCCTCACGCAGGAATAATAGCAAATCCAATCAAGTATAGTAGTAAGCGGGTGTTTGTTGCTCCTTTCCCATTTTTCGGTCTATTGCGAGCTTCGTCCAGCAGCGTCACCGCAGGTGCATGGGACATCGCTTAAATCTACAGTTGTACAGCCAGGTCGGGATTAGATCTCATTGATCGAAGTGGCGCTTGTAGTGGTTAGCTGTGCCCGTGTTTACAAGATTGCAGGAACAATAGTTCTAATACATGTAGCAGCGAGCACACCATAGTAAAGGCAGGCCCAATTGCCGTACGATAAGCGGCTTGTGTCGAAGCGGTAGAAGTGAACACGAAAGAATCGTCCGTCGTATGCGCCTGCTTGGAGCATTCATGTTTCAATAATATCCTGCCTAGTTTTAGTCAGATCCAACGTGACATATTGCAAACTCAAATAAGTACAACATGCCACTTGGATATGATCGCGATTATGTGTGTACTAAGTTATTGACCTGCCACTTGCGAAACATTATGATTCTGTGGGTTGCTATAGCTTTGGTTGACTTCACTTCAGCCGTAACGCCACCTTCGGTGGAAGGTAAGTTGTTAGACGACTGTATCTGCTGAAGAGGACACTTATTTTCTAATTGCGGAGCCGTTTCCTTTGAGGTAATCTAGGTAATACAGCACATGGGAAAGAATCAATTATTCCATAAGTAACACTATGTTGAGTTAGCTAAGTTAAGTTAGCACCAAATGATACACGAGGCTGTGTATCTTCTGACGTGTCATTCATAAGCTGTTAGCAAATTACGTATATATTAAGCGCCGAAAATGTAACTTCAAAACAAAGCTCAACCGAACCCTCTGCAAATTTAGCTAATAACATAAGTTAAAATCACATTTTACGAAAGTGAATGTAGCGGTAAAGTTAGAAGTAATGACTATGTATAAAGCTATTATCATTAACCGCAAAATGGAGGCTATTGTCATATTTTAAGACGAAAACAGTTTAGTGAACGGTGCGACCGAGATCGTGTATAATTTGATGGTAGCAAGATCGAAATTTACATGGGCTCAGGTCTGATTGCTCTTTCACAGTTTCAATATGATGTATCAGCTATATTGACTTGGATGCCTAACAGGAGAAGATGAAATAAAGTGTGTCTTTTGCAAAATGATTAGAAAATTAACACTGTTACTACAAGAAACGCTTCAATCTATTTAGATCTATTCTCGTCACTCGAGCCGGATCGGTGCAATATTACCACACCGAACTTATTAACTTAGTACATTTTGCATAGGTCAAGATAAGAAATCGCCGACTGATTGTTACCGCTTTTACCAATAATAAAATTCATTATGTACGATTACAGAGATATGCGAGAATCCATTATTCAACAGTACCGTTTCGAAAAAACAAGCAAATGGTATCATCGGAGAGGTACGAGAATAATAATAACAGTGTAAGGTATACGTAAAATAACGTTTGAAAGATTAAAAATATTCGTTCGATATTATGTAGTAGTCGTATGATTGTTCGTTCGACATGCTTCCTTACGTCATCATCAACCGAAATCTAGAATCGATGAAGGGGCCCTAGTGGAATTCAAGTACTTCATAAACTCTCATACGTTTGTCATAGATACGCTTTCGCGACTGCGGCTGTCACGACCGCGTTCGCCCGGCACTCGACCTTTATCGGCCATTTCTCACTCGATGCTGGACTAACACGAATTGTCCTTAACGTATAGAAACTTTCGCCGAACACATGAAATCGTTTTCACTTAGCATTTCATGTAAATATGCTGTGCTATCCCAATTTACATAGAAGACAGTGAAAATTAAGTAGTAAGGCCGGCCGCCAGCCTAACACTTTTGCAGGCCCGTATCTTGAGGGAAATTATTATAGACAAAGTCGAGCACTGATCGCACCATCCTATCTCTGATTGTCCGCTTTTTACTCCGGCTGTTTCCAATTGCAGATGCTGATCAAATTTGGCATTGAACCAAATTTTGTCTCCAATACATTCGCGTGCGCCTACTATTTTTCGCATATCGACCTTTACATGAAGGCCCGGCATGAGATCGATCCCATAGATTTTGGCGAAGTTCGTGAGGCAAACTCCGAATTCTTCGTACGTGCATCGTCTTAAACATAGATTCCATCTTTTTACTGTGATGAACAATACCTGTCTCATTGATCACTTATCTCTTTAATGACTGAGTATCTCTAAAAACGAAATACCTCTGGGCCTCGTCATACTCAAAGGCATCGCAACGTAAATCTTGATACGGTAACGCTGATATTAAGTTATTTGATGCCGTTATTGGCAGAGTCGTGCTGCTTTCGATTGTGATTAGTTATTATAGCGTATTTATATTAATTAACGAAGAGCTTATCTGATTTAAGCGACCAATTCGTTTCTAATCCTATAATTAATATTAAGTTTAGGTATTATTTATACATTCGAGTCAGCTTAGGCTTGTCAATAATAACATAGCACATCTTATCGTTAGGTGCTCTATATCATGTGTCGTTTTTGCGGATGGCTACGAGGCCTGACCCACGCATCGTATATTTCAAAGAAAGAGGCTACGCGACACTGGAGATTAAGGATTAGGTAGGAACGTACTAAAGCATGTTTCTCTGCTAATTTTCAGGCTTGCCTCGCAACCCTGACTCATGGCAGCAACGAGGTGTTCAATGAAGTCCGTCCTGCATCGTCAGATAGGAGCCAGTCTAGACGGAAAACTCGCTTTAGTACTCCGCTTGACCCAACCCTAGTAGCACTCTGCGGCATGAAGGAAGGCCAGTGGCATTTCCCAACCAATCTGTTCTAAGAAACGCTAAGTGGCAAACGAGTGTAGAAAGTAAGCGCAGCCGGTGAGAACATGTCTTTACAATCCTTTGAAGGATTCCATTGATTGGCTAGACATAGCTTTATCAGGTGAATCCCTAAATGAGCATATCCGTGCTGGCACGGAAAGCAAATCATACTAGAAAACCTTAACCTGTACACCTATATAGATTTAGAAGCAGTCGTGGGCCTTAATATGAGCAGTCAACGTTATTAACAGCCGGCTGTAAGTTTTTTATTTTGTCTGCTATTATTAGTAACGTATGTATCATCTTGTGAGCATCAGTATTGGAAAATCTTTGTACAACATGAAAATTTTAAATTATGTTTTTTGTTTAGATGATAAGTCAAGAAAATCTCGATTTGTTGACTAAATAGAGAAACCGGCTTCTGCATTGACACCATACATTCTCGTAAGCGAGTTAGCCCTATTTGAGTAACGTCAAGTGTCCGTGATAGCTTAGTGGATAACGTATCTTAGGGTCATATTGTGGTCTAGGTACGAATCCGGAGGTAGACAAACGGGTCGTTTCGTGACGACTGCGAGCCAGCTGGTTAATGTAATGGCCAGATGGAATGACAATACCAGAAATAAAAATTCGAAACGTAAAGAGTAAGATTGACTGAGGTTGGCTCTGACTTTTATCATTGAAAACGTGCGGAACGCTTTCAATC
Organism: Varroa jacobsoni; assembly: GCF_002532875.2. Lineage (NCBI taxonomy): Eukaryota > Metazoa > Arthropoda > Arachnida > Mesostigmata > Varroidae > Varroa > Varroa jacobsoni. The sequence continues at coordinate 140,857 of NW_019214081.1, read as the reverse complement.
AGCTTGGCGTAGACAGGGTAAAGGATACCCATGGAATCAGCAGTCAGTTTCACGCTATCGTCATTAGAACTGTCGTACTTTCGGCCCATTGTTTCTTTTTCTGTGTATGTGCATATTAGTACAATGATTCCGAATCACAGTTGTATCTAGTCACAGTTACGGTATTGAGTAGCGTAGTTACTAGTTAAGCAATAAATGTATGGCTATTTTAGCTTTATCATAACACCATCTTTAAAAGTGCTTTCTTCAGTTTGTAAAGGATCGCATCGTGCCTTGGCTGTTGTGGAGTGATGATGGAAAGTGTTGAACAGTCAATGCCTGTCATTGTTATAGATAGATTGCCCGTTTAATGCACTTTAATAAGCACTTCCAAAACCAAGAGTGCTATCCATTTCTATTTCTCCTTTATTACCAAATCATTTCATGAGAACGTATTACGTCTATTTAATGCGGTGCATATATGTTGTTTCTTGTGTATCAAAGAAATAAAGTTTGAAGAGAGAATGTTTCACTCGACGTTTCTTCAACTATTTCCTAACACTTGTTAGCTTTGGCGAATTTCCGTTACGACGACAAAGCGACAGCCAAGCCCCTTAGTATTTGGATACGGCCGGAGTATTCTTCAAAAGAGGCCAAATCTTTGAGGATGGATTGCCAATATATAAGCACTTAAATCATGTAATATAAGCCTATCAAATGCCAAAGCTCGTTAAATTGAGCAAGTCAAAGCGGATTGCGCTTTCAGTATAGTTGCTCAGATTATAGTACCTCGGAATACAAGACGTCACACTGACAGACTTGCACGCCACCGACCGGTTCAACGGAATGATTGTTATGGATTATATATTCGTTCGACTAAATAGCAGTACCGGTTCGACGGTTCTGCACGAAGACCATTTAATGTGTGTGACTGCGTCGAAAGCCTTCTGCGCTATGTCCTAACATAAAAAGAACATACAAGACAATAGTAAGCCACTCTGTTTTAAGTGTCTAAGCCACTTCTTTCACTGTTGGTATGAAAAAGGCTGGCTAACAATTAAGTAGCTTTTTCCGATCAGCGGAAGGGTTCTGAAGGCTGTGGTGGTCGGAAAAGTAAGGCGCATGTGTTCTCCGTTACCTGTCCGCAATCCTGCGCAACAAAGGCTTTATCACGGTTGGATCTCTTTCGCCCTCGGCGAGTCCTTCTGTGTTTATTCTTGTTTTGCCGAGGCCAATTTGTTAGCCGGGAGTGAACCGGTTCTGACCAAAGACAGCTTACTCCATTCAGAGACAAAGCTGGCAAGGTCGCCATTGCCAGTAACGGCAACTCCGCTAACTAAAGCTACAACACACAACCCGTGGGGACGTAGGGTGGGGGTGCAAAACGCAAGGCCTCAGCAGTTCGCTCGCCTCGTTCGTGTTGTTATTTGTTCCCCCGAGTACAAAGGAGGGTAGCGGTGGCCCTAGCGCCAATTGTAGTCGTTGTGAAAACATACAAGAACCGAACGCTTGCAGAAAGTAAGAGAAGACAAAGCTGAGCGCTACCCTAGGTTTCTGATGCTGCTTTCACGTTCGTGGTGATTCACTTCCACCCTAGATCCCAACTTTTAGTAGTCGCAGATTCACTAGCAGACTATTAACGTGTTCGTACTGCACCTCATCTTCTTCACAGTCGGTGCCATCTCTGACAATTCTAATCTTGAGAAGCGCATACGACTACCTTATGACTCTAAACGGAAATCGGATGTTTTCGCTGCCATAACTATACTAACTACTAAGTTTGAGAATAGCGCACGCAAATCTTCAATATTTGCTGACACCTATAAACATTCAAAGTATTAAAATTTTTTAACACGGTACCAATGAACGACTCTTGGAACCGCAATCAGATACCCTACTCTGCTAGTAGTTTGTCTATCAAATCAATGTCCTACTGAAGCATACTGATGGTAGGTGAAAATAGAAAAAAGGACTACAGCAGCTGTGCTTATGTTGCTTCAGTTATGATTCGACAAAGCTCATAATAAAATCAACATTTAATAATTAGCAGCATTCATTTGTTAAACAAGACTGGCCCTTGTATTAGTATACAAACAGTTTCTAGCGAGCCGGAACAACAGGAGAAATTTTTCGTAAATCTTAATCGCAAACACAGAACAAGCAGAGAGCAATATCTTCACACAACTTATATACAGGGTATATATGTACGACATATATATATATATATATATATATATATATATATATATACATACATATAGTGCAGGATATAAAAATCGAACATTAGGCGGCTTACTTAGGAGAACAACTTGTTCTAGCGGACTTAAGCTCATTAACTATTCCTGATAGTACGTTATTCTCGGGAGTCAACTTGTTTTTATTACCTAGTGTATTTACGCCGGATCTTCTATGAGCTTTCTTTTCTACCCAAAATCGACAGTTTTCGTTATTGCCACTTTTTATGTGGCTTCTAAAATATCGAAAAAAAAGTTTCTATAACGCAAACCAGAGGAGCCTCCATAAAATTTAGATTCGAGGACTCGAAAATTAATCAAAATTATTTGTGATAAGCTGGATTTTCCTAGATGGAATTTTTTTTGCAATTATTGGCCGATTTGAGCCCCAGCATTGTTGGCACCTCCGACTTACTGTCAGCCCAGACTCGATGGATTCAAAATCGATGGAAATTTTTGCGCGTATACTATTTGAATGGCATTTAAACAAATTTATAACTATTAATATTACTTGACACATGGTTGCTAATGGAAACTTATTTGCGGGGTAAAGGAAAGCTTATTAGAAGAAATAGCATACAACGGTTTGGGCTCCAAATCGAAGATGTAACAGAAGGAGGATAGGGAGGCACTTCTGGCGCATGTAAAAAGATATTGTTAAAAGAATCGTGTTTGCTTAAATATACTTTTAGAAGATCCGGGCTTATATATTCCGTTCGGTACATGTTGGGTTGCTGAGAAAATGTTGACGGTCTGTAAACGAAAATTGAAGGAAAGATTTTGTTATGTTTTTAAGCAATATTACTGGACTAAATAGGCGCCAGTCTGACTGACGGCCTTCTACTGTGTTTCTGACAACACTAGAATCCATCACTTCCTTCTTTTGTTTTCATAATTTTTCAACGAAATATCGTGACAAGTGATTTTTGCATTCTTTTCAGTTAAGCTAAATGGACACGATTAAAAGAGTACTCAGGCTGTACGGCATATACGCTAAAATTGTTATACATGTTGCTCTAATTTTTCAAAGTTGCTAAAAATGTTTGTAATCTGTCATTGTTATAATGGGAGACAACGTCGCTTCTGTTCCGATCGATATGGTTCAATGGCTTGTTGTAATCTTGTTGATTAGGGGAGGTTCGGATAAGTTGTTTTACTAAGGGGCAACAATTCATCATGCATTATTCCCCTCCAATCCCATTAAACACATAGTATCATCGCGTTAGTCTAGACTTCGTCATAAAGAGTGGAATTATCTTCTCTTTGTGCAGTATGGTCGCATGTGATTCACTCGCCTGGTTCCTTTTCGGTTGGCGGTAGGGCCTGAATTAGGCCTTATTGATAGCGACCGTTTACTCTTACGGGTTTTTTGTCGACTAAGGTTTCGAAAGTTGCACGTGCGATACATTGTACAAATTTCCAACTGGCCTAAAGTCGATTCACGGGCTATCCGTTTTTTACCCAATTTTCGTATTTTTAGTATCTAAATTATGATTGAAGTATGTGTGTTACACGTAAAAAGCCAGCTTTGATCCACAGGGCCCTAAGACTCCAAGTCCTACTTTTGTAAAAAGCCCTCTTAATTAAAGTAGAAAAAATACATCGAGTCTCAACATCTAGTCACAGCGTCGCTAGACCTCGACACTCCAATTTTCGTTTTGAAAAGTTTGCACTATTCATGTACGACGCTTTTGCTTAAGACGTTCTTGCCTAATGTCCATTAATCTTCGACGAACGACCACAGCGCTGTGGCCTTCGAGGAATAAAAACTTGACCACTAAACGTTGATTCTTAAAACTAAAAAATGTTTTTTCTCACGAACCTTATTTGTCCTGTAGTAAATTCAACCGATTTTTAAAAGACCAGTATTTTTCAGCCAAACTTCGTAGCTTAAAAATTACAACATTTTAAAGTCCACCGGATTCGCTTGTAACAGCGTGATAAATGCGATAGTGACAGAAACATTAATGAACGACTACTATTTGCTCACACGCATCAAATTTACCTAGATTTTCGATAAATGTGGTATTCTGATCTGTACCCTTCTGCATGATATGGAACAAACGTACGGTCCAGGCCTGTCTATTTGGTTTATTTCATGTCACTCCGGATTGTCTATTTGATTAGAACACCAAAAATCTTCAGCTGTACTTCTTTAAAAAAAAAAAAATGAAAATTTGGAAGTTAAAAACAGGCTCCGAAAGCGTAACCATTTCAGAAATTTCCGAAAAATTACCTCTGTATGAACTCGTTTACTTCTAATGTCAATACTTCAGTTTATGTACATTTTTTCATAAGAGCCCTAGCGTATACACTCAAAGGAAAGAAATATCTGTAGAGGTTTTAATTTATAAAGTCAATACTATTGATCAACACTACGACTTTCTGGGTGCGGTGACGTTGATCGCACCCTAAAAGCTCGAAAGCTTGAATTTACAAGAAATTGTTTATAATCGGCCCTTAGTTCTCTTGCTACGAGCTCAGACCCGGTATTTCTGCACAGAGCTGCTTCAAATACTTATCTGAAAAGGGGCTTAACACAATTGTAAGTACCAAAGACCAAGTAAGACGGAAAGTTACTATTATATATTAATGGCTTTTCCTATAATACGGTTTGGTACGATAGAGCCTGCTCCGAGACTTGTACTTAAAAAGCTTCGTTCATGCTTCTCAGGTTAGTAGATATGAAGATACCACTGCACTATCGCAGGGGTAGCCTGCACCTACAGCCGGTCGTTTGTTCCTATTGGTTTTTAAAAATTATCTACTAACTACTAGAGTAGTCAAGCTTCGCGTTCATTCGCTGTTTCGCAAAAGTAAGTTCATAGACAAATATGCTAAATTCGTGGTTGCAAAACTTCACAAAGTATATCCTAATACTATATTTCGTGATCATTCAAACAAAAAATACCCAAAGCTATTTCACTCTCCAAAAAAAAGAAAACTATTTTTCGTTTTTAGAAGTCCTTCGTAAATTGAGAGAGAGATATCGCGCTCTTTCACATCGGTCGAATATTGAAACACAAGTGCATACATATGCATCGGAAAACTCGAATTAGAGACAGCGTTACCTAGGCTAAACTACTACTATACACACTCAAATTTCAAAGATGTCTGCTAACCGCTCTCTACTTGTTTGTTTCCTCTAGCAGAAAATGAAACAACAATAGCTATAAACATACTGCGACTGTCTTTTGACAAACTGATTTATTGTTTAATGGGATATAATTATAACGTTTAGCTGGCGGAATATTCGTACACGTGCAATGATAGTTTCATTTTAACAAAACAGATTGCCATATTTTGAATCAAAACATTGTTGAAGCCTTTCTCGTAAACAAAGCCTTCTCAATTCAAGGTCCTTGACCGGCCTAGTAGGTAATTAAACTAAGATAAAGAGCAGCCTCTAAAAGAGACTTGCATCTTTAAAGAATAGCGGCTGAACTGTCCTACAGCCGAAGTAACTAACGGTTTACGTTCCTGCCCTAACTTGGCTGAGTAGCTGCGAGCGCATTGCAGAAGTCTTCGGCTTTGGAGCGTTTTCCTTTTCCCCTAAATAGAGTCGGTCGCTTGTTCGGTCTTTGTTCCAGCTGAAAACAAAGAGTGCGTCGACTGCACTGGATAACCCACTTCGTTAACAACAGGCACTCAGTAACCTTAAGGTAACTCCTGAACGATTCAAACAATACGCTTTCTTTTGCAAGAAAAACACGCCGAGAAAAGACAGGGGCGAGCAGCAGTCTTCAAGAATGGCTACCGTAGTTGTTAATGTAAATCATTAGCAAGGTTGACAATTATCCAATTGAGTAGTTGAAGCGATTAATAATTTAGTGCTATTGTTATTTGTCGCTCTCTTGCCCTATCATGGCAAGTGGCAAATTAAGTCGAAGAAAAACGCCGAGTACTAAGCTTTAGATACCTTTTAATGGTGGTAAAAAGATAGTAAGGTAAAAAAAGGTTCCTTTCGTTCGTTAATATATTTGTATAAATTTAAACCCTAAAAGCTTTCAAACCCTTATATCTACTGTAAAATATTTTTTTTGCATTTTTCGAACATTCTTTCCTCGATAAATCAAAAATATCTTCAGACTAAAAACCTTATTCGATTCAACGGAGTGTCTTTTTTTTTGTTTTCGATTATAAACACTTAGCTATACTTCACACTGAACAGCTGTTTTGCTAAATATGTTCTGTTCAGGTATGGCATAGGCTTGCCCATTATCCTGCAGAGTTTGTTGCCTACGAGGTTGATGTCTTTTCATTTTTACTTTGCCCAGCATACTAAGTTTTGTCATTGTTAACGTCACGAAGTTAACCTTACGAACTGTTTATGACGTCTCTGGTTGCTTTGTGATAATACACGAACAACACTATTGTTTGCTGGGTCCCCTTCTCACCCCTGCTTTCTTCGTCAAACGTTTTAATGACCGACTGTCTTCACGGTGGTTGGGAGACGACAAAAAAAAATCCCAAAGATAAGGTCAAAGATCGTCGGACCAACTCAGCCCCAGGGAACGGCTGACGCAGCAGGTGGCCAGTTTCTATTCGTTGTAGACACTCATAGACCAACCTAGCACCGCACCGAGTGGACCACAGAAGAAAAGATAAACACAAAATATCTATCCATCTGCAGAAAAAAAAAAGCCACACAATGGGCAGCAGATGTAAGAATTGCAACTGCAACGAGAGTAACACGAGCAGGGACAAGGGCACCGCTGTCAATAGCAAACAGATAGACGTTGACGTACAAAAAGTCCATATTCTTGTCGTGGCTGATGTCTGGCACGCGCGTTGGGACGTGTAATGCACAGCGTGTTCATACTGGCCGCATTGGTTATAGCAAACCAGATTACGGAAATACCGTAACGGCTAAATGGAGAGACAGCCGAAATACTTTAGCCATCCGCTATTCCAAGTGCCAGACCTGAACATGGGTAGGCTCCACGGAGCGCCTGGCGATAGAGTAGAGAAAAAAGCGATCAATACTAGTAAGTATCGTCGTCGTCGACCAGTCGGGCCAACTGCGCCAGTGCGTACAAAGGAACATGGCCTATCAAGAGCTTGCGAGTGCATTTTGCCGGTACTTTGGTTTGGGCAGATTTAGCTGATTTAACATTTCATGTTAATTGACGGTCCGAAGGTTGTTGATGTATTGCAGCGTCCAGCCGACTGAAAAATGGCACTATTTCCCTACGCTAATAGTACAGCTTTGAAAGTTTTATCGAGTACCATAAATTATATATTTAAGCACAACGCCAGTAGCAACCGTGGTAGGTAAAAGATACGTAGATTGAGGGATTCACTCGGCATGTTAATTCATGCGAGTATTTTTTGATAAAGTAAAGCTCTAAGTTACCTAAGAGACACTTAACTGACATTATATTAAGAATGTTGAATTCAATTAATATGAATAATCCTGCCTTATTAATACATGACATGCATCAATGATTGTTTAAACATTAAAAATCTGTAAATACTTAATTAATAAAAAATAATATAATTAGTACTGTTGTAGAGTGTCTATTTAAATCCTTAAGCAAGTGACGTCTTCGTATGCACAGTATTTCTTACAGCAATGTAAGGTAGTTAGGTGAAAGTCGTGACATAATTTTACGAAGATGAAGCGACCGCACCGATCGTCCTTCGGATCTTCAGCGTACCCTTTCTTGAGACACCACAATTCTAGCAGTCTGGTTTACTAGAGCGGAGAATACTCAAATCCGTTTTGTACAACCTGTGGATGCCGATTTGTTTTAACATATTTTCTATGTTGTTGTTATTATGCATCGTTATTAGAGTATTCTTTATGTATTTTTGTTTTTGCATTAGGGTTAGCCTAGAGGTTAACTGACTATTATTATTATTACTTAGATGTCGTTAAGTTGAAAATTGCTTTCTCTCGCTTGCATTGCGCACGTTAATGAGGGCCGCAGAGTGACTAGGTCGTATTTTTTTTTTTGATCTCAGTGAAAGTAGAGATCTCTGTCTGCCATAGAAAAAGCTTCATCATTTCGAGAAGCTCAGTTGTCATCAGAAATCCACCCAAACAGGGTTTCGATGTTTTATTTAACGTCTTTGCTTGCCAACTAGTTTTACCACCAGACCTGAGTTTGGGTCGTCCCGATGCCACTGCTTTGGATTTAGGGTTATTTTGGGCCATGCGATTCTGGGCAACCTCTGCCGGATGAATGCTATTGGTTAGAAGACCTATCCAACATGAGGGCAATAAAGCTTTAATACGCTTGTTGCCACTTAGCATCAACATCTAAAAAAGTCAACAAAGTGTACCGGTTGCGGCATGTGTTTGTGTGTATATCGTGCTAGCTTATTACAAGAATACGGTTTTTAATGTTGTTGCTGTTCAGCCATAAAAGCGCTTGTCTATGAGGTACTCTAAACAGGAAGGGGCCGGCGGGCTATATGACATGTCGTCAATGAATGAAAGAATCAAAAAACGTTAGGCATCTTGCTATTGGTCCCACTGCCACTGCAACTATCTCTGGCATGAAAATGACAGTAAAAACCTAGCAAGCTGACCGGCTATTACACATAATTTTGACACGTGTGTAAAATCAAAAGTTCTAATTCATCCCCGAATTCAATTAAAGATTCTCCCAGGTTAAGTTATTGTTAGTGTTTGACTTGTAGCAGATGCGTGTTTAAAAAGCAGAATTACTAATTGATTAGAATTTTATAAAACACCCGAAAATATTTCTGACAAACATTTAAATGAGGCAATGTTTTCATGTTACACCAATATTATTCAATAGTTTAACCTATTAAATTAGCCTTATTTAATAAGGGGCACTGATTCTACTATCTGGTGTCCTACCAACCTAAAGACCGAAAAGGACGCCATTAGAAGACTTCTGCTAGACCTGAGGTGGGAGAAACAGCTTATTGGGCGCGGTGAAGACTTCCGAATATCATCCGTAACGAACGTCCTTAAGACACATTCCAGTTGCTTCATGATAAAAGTGTGAATACGCTCGCTATTTGACGAGCAAAGAGTTTATATATATATATATATATATCGAAGTATATCGCTAGTTTATGGAGAACGTACAATACAGCAACTCTCAGAAAATCCTCCCTCGTAATAAAGTTTTCCATCTGATTGCAAAAAATACTTCTATTGGCTTCCAAGCCTAATAAAAATTAAAAAAAAAAAAACCTAATGGAGCTTCTGCTCTCGAATGAATGTATTTTTCACAGATTATTGCCAGTCACAAAACGAGCTCCGGGATCCAATATTTGTATTTTAACTTTACGTCTATATAACGTATTAAGCTTTACGATGAGACCATCGTCTCATAAATATTCACGAGCGAATCGAAGCTTGGCAGTTAAACATGACATCCTTGTAAAACCCATGATGCAAATACTGCGCTCTAACATCAATGGGAAAATCACACTGTCAACGGGATGAACTTTTCAACCTGAAAGATTTGCCGAACAAAAACAGGGTTGCTAGATTTGAGATAGTTATTTACTGTTAGATGTGGGGTACCTTGCAATTATGCTTATACGTTTCTTTATTTAATCCCTCCCGATGTGTATGGGGCTAGAACCCGCGCCTTGTTAGTCAGAAGAACTATTTTTATATGGGTTCGATGAAATACAAGCTTTATAACTGTAATCCAAAGATCGCGGCCAAGCTTAAAAGTTCAATCAGGTGTATAATTAGTGAAATTAATTCAGAAACTTAAAACAAACTTTTGCAAAATAAGCACCGAAAAATATTCATTCATAAAATTAAGTTTCAATGTTTCAGGAAAAAAGGTTCGATATTACATGTGAAATTGGATTCGGGCCTAGTGTATTTTGCAAAGGGCTCAGTAGCCCTTCTAAACATTATTCAAACAATGGCTTTTTTCAAACAGTCATCTGTTATACCAATGTCCAACGAAGATATACCTGCTTACATTAACCCTTCTATGCGTCAGTTGAATATTGTGAAGTTCTAGCAACTGCCACAAGCCAAGCGTAGCTATATGATAGATTCTGCTTGAATTCATCTCCAACCATTTCCCTTATGGTGGTACTTACCGATAAGCTGCCGCTGAGCCGGTTACCTGTCATGAGAAACCTCAGCTTGACTCATTCCATCTTGTCGAATGAAAGGAACAGGTTCGTACGATCTCGTTGTGTAGTCTTGTTCAGTGGGCCATTTCGTACTCAAAAAAAGAGAATAAAGATCTACATGAAAAGATTGATGCGAAGACTCTATACCGGGCATGCCGATTTTGACGGTATTTACCGATTTCAACGATACCGGCTAACACATCCGTGTTGTCTTCAGACAAAAGGCAGTAAAGAGCCTATAGGCCGGACATTTCATCATTTGCTTATCATATTTTCACAATTAATCGTAACTAGTGTTTCATCGTTGTCAACAGCTTGACGAATCAAAGGACTCTTGAACTTTTGCCCTCGTGCTACTTATAATCTGCTGTTCAACTCCTTTTTAGTTGTTAGATTGATAGCGACTCTAATGGTATAGTGTCTGAGTTCAATACAGCATTCCTCTTTCTGCTATGACACTTTGGTCGTCTGTGCGGCCCGTCTGTGTTTGCCAGGCGTGTCTGAATGGCGATGGCGCAAAATTAATTAGCGGAGCTTCCGTACGTGGCTAGACTGCTTAAAGCTTCATTTTTATTTCATAAAATTATTCCTACGGAAGGGAACATTGTCACGGAAGACATTTATAGGCCAGCCTAGTACATAAAAGGACTTGTGAAAACAGTCTATGAGTCTGATCTTCCGTGTTTTATCTCATAAGGAATGACAAATGAACAAATAAGGTAGCAGTATTGTAGTCCGAAAGGAACAAATCTCAATTATATGCGGCCATGTGATGGCGCTTCCAGCACCCAGCGATGATTAATATCTATGTAGAAGCTCTCTAAAATATGGAGTAAATGCTAGTGTGAAAACAATATGCATAAAAAGTCGCTTGGTCACCTTGCGTGAAATACTTCATAGGGCCTAACTGTGTCGCAACATGTTTCTCGACACATCCAGAGTTTATTGTTTTCAAGTCCTGAAATTCCCATGTTGCACGTGCACCTGCCTATGTGTCTTAAGCGAGTTCTAATTCGCGAGGTAACCTTTGCTTACCCTTCATCTACTTGTCTCAAGTTTTTTATTTCTGATTGATGGTGCAGACGGTGTTTGCTAAACTTAGGTTACGCACCACGAAAAGGTCATAAATTCTACTAGTTATCAAGTGGGACAAATGTTAATTAAATACTGACGTGATTAAATACGGACTAGTAGTTACGTAACAACGCATGTGCGAAATTCAGCCAATGAATCTGGTGACGCAAAACGTAAATGTATTGGCTTGAATAGAACGCTTCAAATCAAAGACTTAGTCCTTAACTCTGATTGTAAACAGGTATATCTACACAGGGATGGTATAACATAATGGTAGTCCAATTGTTCACCCGATTAAAGCTTTTTGAGTTCGATGGATTCAACTCATCTACTAAATTAGCTAAGCAAAGCCAGCCCTGTTTATAACACTGCGTATAGTGAACGCCTTATCTATTAGATACCATAGCCTACTTTTTTGTGCTTGACTTAAACACATATGTAGAAGAAAAAAAAAACACGATTGTACGCAATGAGGCATAATACGTATATCAACATATGAGCATGTTTTTTTGTATCGCACAGTTCTGGCATCCTGGTCAGTACTGACAAAAAAACTTGCAAGTTTAACACTGATTAGGTACAATAATATATATATATATATATATATTATAGCATGCACCTAAACCTTTCTATCATAATGAAAATAAAACTTCTGCTCTTTTCTATCTCGTCTTGTTCTTAAGAAAACAATCAATTAAACGAACGAAGACGATCGACCAAGAAATAGAGAGAAATAATGTCAAGTATGGATCCATCAGTTTGGGAAATACGACTATTTGCTGATCATTCAGTGACGAAACAAAAATTCAAGCCGAATTCATTCGACAACCTCTGCCCAGACGTTCCTCGATGCATCTTCTGGGCGTGCGTCCGAGCGACGCTTTATACGATGCGGATCAATGAAGTAACAACGCCCCGGATCAAAGGCATTACCACAATGCTAAAGCGATCAGGCCCTATCGACACGAGTGGCAATAACAGTAGCGCTACAACTCGTTGTCTTCGGTTTATGTGTACCATAGAGAAGCGAAGTGCTAGCATTCGATTACTTCGTCAACTTCACGAAGACAGAGATGTGGCCGACGTGCCCGTTATCTCTCGTTGCTGCCTTAATGGTAGCGTTTCGCATTTTTCTCCTTCTTTCTTTATGGCTATCGAATTCTATTGATAATTTCGGCTATCACTGCTGCTGCTATTGCTGTTGTTCGATAAGCGGCTAAAGTACCCTAAGGGATCAGACCTATCGTCAGTTTGGCTGCTGACTACCAAACAACAAACATAAAGAAGTCAAACGAACTATTTTGCGAGATGTTGTAGATAGAAACGTATAGATACATGAATTTGTTGATACTGTTTACCCAGTTAGTTAATTCAAAAGTGACACTGACACTTAGGGAAGGCGAGAAGTGTCTTGTATCGAGTTGTTACCTTTGAGTACAGGATAGGTATACAAAGTGCTCACACGGCCAACCGAAACGTGGCAGATTCGAATGATGCATAAAGTCAATCTGCTTGATGGCTACACGGGAGGATGACTGTAGTAAATGAATATAGCCATAGCTTTCTGACCATTGGAAATAGAATTATATAGTTTGAGAAATACTTCAAGAAGAACTAACCTTTCAATGACAAATTCGGGCATGTGAAGATGCATTATACGTCCGAATCGAACATTTCAGACAAATTTAAACTGATCGAGGTATACCAATTAACCCAAAAAGCATAACTTTTTTTTTTTTTTACATAAGTGTTAATTTTATTCAGAATGACCATTGGCAGACGTCTCGTGACTAACTATTTGACTCGTTGCAGCTGCCACTCGTTTTTATAATGCCTCTAATTTCTACTTGAACCCTAGTGCAAATCTTCCTCAAAAACTGTATCCCTAAAATTTCTAAAAGACTAATATCACGACATTGATGCGTTCCGAATCTTTAATGATACAATATCTTCGATATTAAAAAAATCTTGCTTATATTCTGAATAGTGGTGTGCTGCAAGTTCAAAGATGCAAAAAAGTTAAGAAATGCGAAAGTTACAAAAAGTCCGAAAACAGTTTTTAGGGCGCCTCGAATAACCTACATTCGGAATAGACGCTTATTTTTAGAACAACCATCAAGTTTTGCGGCCAAGCTGCTTATATAAGCTAGCTTTTGCAAATACTTTTTTCAATTGTCTAGTTATTTTGGCCTAACCCCTATTATGGATCTCCTCTGTTGGCGTATAGGGATCTTCCTTAAGTTATACAGTGCTTCCGGCGAAGCGACTTTCGATACTATCTAGTTTCGGACCATACTTGTAACTCTAAGTTTCTGCTTTAATTCTGACTATGTTTAACGGCCTTCCTTTGAAACTGTCCTTAGTGTACCTGATGCGTTATTTCATAATCAAGCGAATTTCAATGCGACAAAAAAAGCACCAACCACAGAAATATATATATATGGTAAAGTTGCACGAGTAGATACAGACGACAGTACAGACTCGATACTAATCAGCTTAAACGAGTATTTGGTGTCGCTTCGTCTACCATGGGGAGCACATGCAATCGTACTCTATGTATGTGTATCATCAGTGCTTTCCCATAGCAGTCTTTTTGCGAATCCGTTTCTCTCTAAAAATTTATCACAATGTGCTTCGATGCTACACGATAAGTACTATATCAAATTGAAATTACTGAATAGGTTAAAAAATAGTTGAATGCTGATGGGCACTTTCGCGTCAAACCCAAAATGCTTCAATATATAGGATACGTTTTCTTTGCGACTGTCTTACTCCGCTGAAAAACAGGGGTGGCCTATTAAGCATCATATTGTCATAGAAAAGCGAATCGAGGCCGCGACCTTTATCGAATTTTTATCCACACTGTTTGACACGGAATTTCTATGTATTTATGCTAAATAAATAGTTATTGTATCCCTTTTCAAATAGTACAAAATGACCATCACATTTATACACACACATATATATGCAGCGGTTTAAAATTAAATAAAAAAAAATTGAGATAATGCAAATAATCGATAGAGCGGAAATGATCACGCAGGATTGGTTAGTTCGACTTATCGTCGCCTTACAGACAATCCTCTAACGGTGCTACCCAATTTCCTAATTAAACCTAATAATAAATTTAGGGATTTCATTGTTGAATTGATAGATGAAATTATTAAGATTGAGACGAGTTAAAGGCTGTCTTAAAGGTTGTAGTTTGCCTCTAACAGACGAATCTACGACGACTATATACACACAGAGGTCATTACGAATCCTGCCCGCCGCAGCACAATGGTCGAACTCTCGAAATGAATAACTACTTTTCGATAATTCGATGTACCACCCAACATTTTGCTTGTAGCTTCAATTGAACCTTTGTTATATAATCTCATCTTGATCTGCTTTAGTGATTTTATTATATCGCTTTATTTTTCTACAAAGCTTACACTAGGACATATTGAGATTTTTCCTTTCGTTTGAAATAGATTTATCTCGTTTTTCCGTTAAACCGAAGCTGAAGAAAGCTCTACATATTGTCAAAATCTTTTTTGAAACGGTCCAAACCTAATTGTACGCTAATTGTAAGGGGTATAGGAATTACCTCTGTTAGCTTCACCTTTCTCAGGCCATAAACTAGGCTATATATATTCAACGATATTTTCAAAAACGTATTATCGAGCAGATAATATATTGCATTTTTATTGTTTTATCTAGCCTATTTATGAATCTCGGCACTCAGCTTACTCATAAACGAGATACTTTAAAATTTCTAACTGAACTTATCTTCACATGTTTCCGTTGGTCTTCATTACTCAGTCAAAGTGTGATCGCTAGCCTCTCTCGTTAATTTTATACGATTCTCTTTAACCTTCTCGCAGAAAAGTGAGCATGGTATAGCTATTATTGTCATTGCAAAGTCATGTATCTCTTAATAAAATTATCACGTTTTTACTCCTTTCACGACCATTATTAGGTCACATTATTTCCTGCAATAGTCTATATATATATACGCCTATATATATAAATGCTATATAGAAATGAATCACTCTTCTATACTCACTTCTATTGACGTTTTGCCTTTTCGAGAAGCGCATGAAGAAAGAATTGTCCAAGGCTTCTTGAGGGATGTTTTTGTCATCTTAGAACCCTGTCATCACCAAAGCGAAGTAATGAGAATAATTTCAGTCCATACGTTGACTTTTAGACTGGTTACAGAGGCATGTGTGTATCTGTTTTGGCGTACCTTAGTGTCTGATGCGTTTTCGAAGATTGACAAGGTATGGCTATGTAACCCTCTTTAGGCAACAGGGAACTTCCCGAAGTGAGGCCCCGGGACAGCCTAGCGGGTAATGTATTTGCGTGCTAATATTAGGGACACGTTGGGGTTTAGATTCGAATCCGGCGTAAACACACTTCGTTTCGTGCTGGAAACCAGCCGTGTGATAAAGTGGTTGACCGGACATCAGATTCGAAGCTTGGACGCTAAGGTAATGGATAAAGTAATAGAAATTACTATTCGATATGCGATTACTAGCTTTTAAGGCCGCGGTACAAATCATGGCTAATATAGGCTACAATATATACAGAGGACATTTCCATGGCAAGTTAGGCGACTGTATGCAGTGTTTGTGTGACTATCGATTATGACAAATATCTAGGACAGGGCCGGCAACGTAAATCAGGCGGTTGATGACGAAAATTTAGGAATAACTGATTATAATTATACCGTTGGTTGTCACTTTCATTGTGTTGACTTGAAGACAGTGACTTGCCGACAATCGAACACGTACGGAATTCGTAGATGTGCAGATCTTCAATGAAAATGTTGCGAAACTTACGTTTCTCTCAAGTAGTTCAATATTTTTTGTTAAATAGGTGCTAATAAACATTAAAAAACGAACATCGTTTGTCAGACCAATTATAATTTCATATATTTACAGAATCAGCATTGTTTTATACGCCATTACTGTTTCGATAGGGGCATACAGATTCTCTCTGTTTGTATCGTGTTTAAAGAACGTTGTGTGACATTACTTATTGAGCGTCGTTTTGCTTACGAAGGAGATATTTCGTTTGTCGACAGCGAAGCCCTACTATCGTACAACTTTGGTTTCGTTAGTTTGAATTTAATAAAGGAAACCATGGATCAGCATCGTAGACAAGATCCAATTGTCGCTAGGAAAAAGAAGTGCTACCATTTGGGAAGTTGTTTGCGGGATTCCGTCTGGATAAATGATTTCGCAATAGTAAACAGTAGAAAGATCGGTTGTTTTCACTTTTTATTATTATTGTTATTGAGCAACTTAACAAAACTTTCCCTTCTTAAAAATATTGTAGGTAAAGCTATACAAAATCGAATTCTAGACAAAGTAATGTTATTTCGATTTTCTCTCGATATTCTGCGTTTATAATTACTAGTTTCAAATACATATATATATATATATATATAATATATACTATAAATTATTATTAAAAGAGTTTCTTTATATTAAAGTACTCAGAATCTGCAGATATACAAACAGTAGCTGACCCCTATACGTCAAAATAATACAAAAAAATAATAAAAATTGAATACTATGATTAAGAATTCTGATAGTTCACCGTCCTGTGTGTCGCCTCGTGAAATCTCGCAGAAAAGAATAACGCCGCCTCCTTTAGGGCTTGTAATCAACAGTAGCTCGCACCGTTGAGATCTAGTTCTCTTGTAAACGTGCTTATGTAGTTATAATAAAGGCCTGCTTAGAAGGACATGCCCTATTAGCGAAAATAAATGTCGACCTTGGTCGTATGATTGATCGCTTGATTAACTAATTAAATAGCCGCAGACTTATTAGCCTAGATTGCTGAGGTTATTATAGTTGGTGTAAGAAAAAATGAAAAATTAAATTGGTATAAAAACAAATATTGGTATATTTGTACACATATACTTGTCACAAGAATACCTCATGATGATGAAACTTAATAAAAATTGAACCTTAGAAAATCCGAGGGCAAATTATGCTTCGTGGGGATCTCGACCATCCGTTACTCTACTCCGTTACATGCGGAAACCAAACCGTACCTTTATTATTTTCCGTTATTTTTGACTTTAAATTTCTAATTTAATCAAAATGTTACGCTCCTATCACTATAAATGTTGTTGGCCACGTCACCCTTCTAGTTCGTTTTAAGTTCATAGCATTCGAATTGCATTGTAATCGTTTTTTTTTTTATTAATTAAATTAATACATTAATTAAATTAAAAATAATTTATTACAATTTTATCTTGCAGATAAATTCAAGACTGCTAAATTTTATCAAACATTAAAATCGATTGATAGCCGTGTAGAAAGCTAATTCATTCTTACGTTATGCTTGTGATTTCGAGAAAATCCACCTTCTTACAGATGACGGTATTCATTTAATTCTGTCCCGTTACCTGTTATGCTAATATTACAAAAGCCACAAAATAAACATTTTTATCCGCATTTACGCTTTGCTTTTTTCGATCAGTTATTCCCAATGATCGGCTATTATATTAACTTAATGAGGTGTTTAATGTTGAATAAAAACGAAAGTTTATTTAATGAAATACTTATTTTATCTCCAATTCCAATTTTTGTCATCCCTGCTTAAAGGGCAATTAGTTCATTGGGTGTTTTTGCGGTTCAAACATTTTCTTCCCAGGCTCCTAGCTATATTTAGCGATATATACTTACATAACAACGGGAAAAGGCGGACGAATGGAGGCGGAAAAAAGCCTTTTGCAAGTCGATTTTTTTTCATTAGTTAGTGAGTTAAGGAGCCAAAACGCCAGCGTTGAGAGACCTCTCACAGGCCGACTATTGCCAAGTACTTTGTATGTTAGCATTAGTAAGGTAGTCCTATGGCATCGCCGACTGCGAACCCTGGATAGTACCAGTGTGTAATACAAGCCCACAATATAGGTAACCCACCAAACCAACATGAGCGGCATGGGGTCCGTTTTTGGGGGCAACTTTTGCTCGCCCACCCGCTAACATTGGATCGGGCGCTTGACTGAAGATGGAAAAAGCTGCAGCAGCTAAAACAAAGGTAGCAACGATCTCTCAGAGTCCGCAAAGGAGAGAGGAGTACGCTGAGACATAGGAAGGACTAATAAGTGACACATGAATTATTCTGCCATTGCCATAAATAAACCCAATAGGTTCGAACCTGAAGCCCAGCCGCTGCCCAGGTCCTGCCGAGCCGACGGCCTTGGCAGAGCTGTCCGACCGCTTACTGGAGGTGTACGCAAGCTAACGTGCAAGAAAGCTACCTCTCGGAAAACGCGTTTCTGTACGGTCTGGCGACAAGCAGGCAGAATGATTTGTGAACAAGGTTCCAAACAGCAAAAACAATAATTTATTCTAGGAAATTCCCCTATCGTCCAAAATAAACGCAACTTAACTAAAACAGGCAATCGATAAGAACAACGCACTAGATTAAAACCTAATATAGAAGAGATTGTTGTATGACACGAAGATGGGATGCCACGAATGGTATAGCTGTCACTTGTTACCTTAAACGCTCCATCAAGCATGCCTTTGATGTTAACAAATGTATGTCGTTAATCTCAAGAGATTATAACAGGCCTACAACTTAACAGTAATGAACTATGGCAACCAATAATACTCTTTGGCACATTTCGGCATCGATCGGCCTTTATTATTACAATTAGAATGGTACTTTGC
Organism: Varroa jacobsoni; assembly: GCF_002532875.2. Classification (NCBI taxonomy): domain Eukaryota; kingdom Metazoa; phylum Arthropoda; class Arachnida; order Mesostigmata; family Varroidae; genus Varroa; species Varroa jacobsoni. Next base: position 121,809 of record NW_019214081.1, on the reverse strand, counting down.
TTGCTCAACTGAGATCCTGAGTGCCCGCAGGGGACTTGTCTCGCTGGTTTCAGCACGTGTATATGCCACGCCCACCTCTTATAGCCGCCAGTGGACGCTGTAGTGCGCACTACCATTTCACTGTAATCATCGGAATATCTTTTTTCGTTTTACCTTTCTCTCAGCCGCCGACACATACTACCAGCGATTATATATAAATTATGTATATATATTCAATACGAAAATTATCGAAGTAACCTCCCGTGCGCAAGTCAAACGCTTCTTGAACGTCGAGCGCTTCTTGAATGCTAGTTGCACCGACCTAATAGTGCTACATATTTGAGTACAAGCGAAACAATTGATACGTCGGGGTAGCCTACTTGCGTCCAATGGTTTTGACGTAATGACGTGTTACCATGTGGTGGCCGTACCAGTTCTGGTAATTTCCGACTAGGAGGACTGCCAGAACGAGAATGAAGACATCCATCAGGGTTATCCGATATCCAAATCGGGAAAATTCGAAGAAAGGTAGCACTCCTACGGTTGCCAACGTGCTGTGGGGGCGGGAACCGGCGTCTAGTTTCAGCAGATAAAAGTGGAGCGCAAGGTCCATTGCAAGGCAGTAGCCCGTAGAGCTAAACTCATCTTAGCGGCCCATTTTTTCCCTTTCTTTTCCTACGTCCACTTGCAGATCCCGTGCTTACCTTATAGAGAACGGTGCGACAGTTGTCCTGTAACCCGCCAAGCCGGTCGCAAGCGTTCCCTTCCAAGAAATGGATCCAACTCTTCGTTTTTCCTTTATTTCACCTAACGAAACTTCCTACGACTCCTTGCCCTGCCATTAGGATAGCTTTCCCATTAAAACGTTAACGATGAATTCATTTGGCTCACTGCCTCGGATGATGACAATGATCTACAAGGGAATGCTGCTGGAACCAAATCAATCGCGCGATGATGTGCAGACAAATTATTCTAGTAGTATTTTGTGTGCACCGTCGATATCTGACACGAACCATGGATCGTGTGCAGTATGAAATAATTTGCGGCATCCAATGATATAATTTATCTTGAATGAAATGAATAGGAAGAGCTACTCCAAACTACTTCCTTTCAGTTTTTGCTTAACTATGTAAAACGAAGTCCGAGAAAGAAAAAGGTTGACAGTTGAATTTTAACAGAAGACTTTCACTAAGCATCCCTTGAAAATCGAAGTAAATATCAAAACAAACATGGTAGATAGTACTAAAACAGACGTTCCTTATTAAATCATCTTTAGATTGACATATTTGTGTCAATTGCTAACTTAGTTTATTTATTAACAAGTAAATTGTAAGGTCACATTTAACATTATTTTAAACTTTACGTTTGAGAGATGTGAATATATGCACCATGTTGATGTACCATATCGAGAAGCCAGTTCCTTGCTGTAAACGATTTTATATACATCATTCCTTAATCCTATAATGAAAAACGCATTCGTTAATTAATCTAACTAGTTAGTGATAACACGGCCAACGTGAGATTGAATTATGATTAACCCGACGTTTGAAGTAACCACTTGAGTAGAATATTCTTCGCCCTTGAATGCCAGTTGAATTGCATAATTTCGAAATTCACTTTTTAGCGTTTAATCGTTCGGGCAAATCGTTAAAATTATCGAAAGTAAAGCTGATTTTGCAAGTACCAAATTATGCTTACGGGTAAAGTCAAACTAACCATTCATGGTTTTTCAACATACATATCTACATCTACAAAGCGAAAGTAAATAAAAATGCTATGTAGTTAATAGGCTTTCGAAAGCGCTTCGAGACGCCTTTCCATCAGCTCAATACAATATTTATAAAAAACAAAAAAATAGGCGCGAAATACGAATATGACTAGTGAGCTATTGTGGCGGGTAAGTCCGTTCGCTGTCCATGGTTGCCTGCACAGCAGGCATCGTTAAACGTTGATATCATATGATATGTGAATGAACTGCTGTGCGATCAACAGAGTAACTGCTGGTGACAGTTACGATCCAATGTCACGTCGTGTCGTTGCTCCCGAACTAAAAAAAAATTCAATGTTACTACGTACGAAGTATCTAAGTATTTTGAGAGAACAACACAAATGTATAAACAAACCAGATAGTTTCTTTTTGTCTATTTATCCTCGTCATGTACCATTGATATAAAGAGGGCACCGTTCAATGTGCTTCACTAATATATTTGCTGTCGAAATAGTTGCGTGATTGTTTTCTTCACATACTTAGGAGAAGTGCGGTAACAAAAAAAAAAAAAAAAAAAAAAGAAAGAAAGCGTACACAACTGCTTAACTAGCGAACGTTGGTGGTATTTCAAGAAAAAAAAAAGTTGTACCTTCAGACAGCTTGGTCCCGAGAGACGCTGGCACGTCAGCGTGAGTACAAACGAATCTCGTGCTGATGCCTGATGTGATGAGTCGTGCCGAGAGCCCCGAGAGGGGCCCCTTAGTCGAAGAAGCCCGCCATCTATGGACACAAGCACAATCGAAATAGATTTAACCGATTGTTGACGAGCGTTTCTGATGCAGTGTGGGTGAAAAAGGAACGCGATTAGTGAGTTCTACTATAATTTCGGGTATCCAAATAGATTGTTTTCGAGACCGATATTGGTGACTAGCGATAACCTATCGTAAAATAAGGGATAAAAATAGGGAGAAACCCGGTTTTCACATGCAAAGGAATTACAGATTGCTATGCATAGTATATGCAATCTTTGCCAAAGAACACACCGTTTGTTTTTTTGATTACAAAATGTATTCAATAACTAAAACGTTTCTACTTAGACTAAGCATCGTATTTCTAATAGTCGACTTAATATTTTAATTGCTAATAACTTTTTGCTAAGAAATATTGTAAACAAGGCATACAATTCAAATAAAATGCTGACACTTGCACCACTTGAGCAGTGTTCATTTTTTTAGGCTTAACATACAGGTAAATTAGATAAATATACCACTCAGTTCATTTCTATAGATTTAAGTTAAAAAATATAAATACAGCTTGGTATGCCGAAGCGCGCCGAAATGCTCGACCTTTGGTTGGATTTCTGTGTCAAAAATTTCTGTCAAAGAAATACTCTTTTTTGTTTGATGTCGATTTTAGGGTCCATATGGGTCAGCATCTGACACGATGACTCGTTCGCTGTTGTCGACAGCAAGAAGCGAAATGCTCTCTGACAGAGTCATGGCCATCGAAGACGATTTTTTGCTCGTGGTTTCATGGCGTTTCGGGGTCGATTATTGTCGCGCATTAAGGCACCGTCCTATTGTTTTACCATCCCACCCTATTGACCATCATTATAGTACAGCAGGTGACATCACCATAGAAGATCGCCCCACCAACCAACCACAGACCGAAAGTAGTTCTCGCTGAGACTGCCACGTACTTTCAGGTTCCTATTTGTGGAACAGCCGGTCAAATATTTCTATTACCTAAAGGATCTAGAATAGATAGGTATACATAGTCTGTTTATCAAAATCATAGTTAGAGCACAAAAAGCATACATTTTAAAGCTAACGTTCTAGTTGAGTTATTTCAGCAATTGCACTTAATAGTTCCAGATTCGTGCTACAGAAACATTGGCTAGTTACGACGTTTAGATGTAACTACTGTCAGCAAGACCCTAACATATATACGGTTTATATGTATTTACGGTGTGTACGCCTCCACTAATTTGTGTGTCTCATGGTCTATATTTAAAACAGGCATACTGACAAACTGGTAAGATGTCACCAGTGCCGTGATATATATATACGCGCATGGCTAATAAGCTCGTACGGGTCTATTAGTTATTTGTTTTGGAGTTATCATTCATTTCTTTAGACAAAATAGTTACCTTTCTGCTGTTTAGTGAAATAATAATATGCTTAATGAAAAGGGCTTGTAGACAGTGCACAAATCTGCAACGGCTGAACGTGTCCGTTAGATGTCTTGAGCGATATCAAAGCTAAACCCTTTTTCGTTACATCAGTCGCTAGCTGAAGATTCGACATAGGCGATAATATCTGAAAGGCATTCACAAGGCGATGCCAAATGACAACATATGGTTTGTCTAGTCGCATATCGAGGGATGGGCGTTAAATACTAGCAGACGTCAGATTGACAGATTGATAACATGCAGATAGGTAGCTGCCTCGTTAAGGGTCAAGACGACCCTATACGGTTCTAATTTAAAATGGTTACACAAGATAACATGACGCATATATATGATCAGAACAGTTTATACGTTTCCTTCAGAATATTTTCATTTTTCGATTGTGATACAGAATAGGCTTTTAGAGCAGACTGATCAAAAGATGTGTGCCACTTGCCATGATTTGACCACGAATTGAGGCTACGATAGATTCGGCTACGCTCTAAGGGCGATCTTGGGTGCCTGGTAGTGGTGACCCCTGTAAGGTGCTCAAAGGCCTACTAGAATATGAACGCACTAACGCAAAAACAATGGACCTGATCGAGCGGTACGGGTGCATCAGCCACGCATGGCTGCAGTTAAGCAGACGCACTTCTCCCCGTTTATCTTCCATCTAGAAATCTTACAGCTGAACACAGCTTTAAGAATCGGAGAAAAATATTTTACGGGTACTCGTACTGGCCGGGTGATTCGGAAAAATGCATCCATCCCTAAATCGATACATGTTTGGCTTTAAGAGAAAGTTACACCATTTAATGATAAACCCATTTTCACAAGATTAGTTTGGTGAGCCTTTTGTGGCAGAATATAGTTCGAATGGAATAGTGTATAAGAAGGGACTAAGTGCGAAACCTAGGTTTGTGAAGCCTCGGTCTGCCGCGAAGACGCTATCGCCAATGAGACGGCACGGCCAACTTCAGGCCCACAGCTAGCTGTAGCGTGAAGACCTTCGTTATACATTCAATATATCTCAAAGACAGCTTTAAGAGTTCACTATGACAGAACGAATACACGGACTTTCTTCATAGCACTCCCAGTGTTGGAATGGCAAGTCTCGCTAGAGACACATAATATGCTAGCTAATTCTTAGTTACAGAAATATATATACAGAGTCAGCGTATAGAACTATTAAAAAACACCGTTGAGTTTATAAAACAAAGTTATAGATTTGCCAGATATTCTGAAAATGGTATCAAATAGCAACAAGTGGCATGATATCTATTTACATAAATGTATCGTTATGTTCACGGAAGTCCGGTATTCTGCAAACTCACACAAGGCAAAGCGAGTGAAGACGTGTCTGTTTGGCTGGTTCGTTCTTTTCCGCTTGTGGTCTTTCATCGTACCTGCCGCACAGAAACTTTTATCCATCTCCGCAAATTTTTGCACCTAGTTGGTGTTGAAGGTTCCCTTATCGGGTATGGAAATCGGTTTACATAAACCAAAGGCGACCAGGCGAGGCATAAGGCTTTAGTGGCTGTTGTTTTGCCTCCCCTTCTATATTTTTTATACCAGCTCCGTTTTAGCCAGGTTTACGGTCAGTGCCATATCTAGAACTGCCGCGTAGGGCCGGGCTAGAGCCTGTTGCACTTGAAATCTGTTCAACCCGTATATCAGTAAACCGTCTGCATACAAGATGACTTCGATTAATCTCCTCGGCCCTCCTATGTGGTCAGAAAGCGCCTTCAGCAAAATGAAAAATAAAAGAAGGCTCAGGTAGTCCACCTGAGCCAGCCCAGTTGTCTGTGTGAAAGACGGGAGTAGGACCACTACGTCGTCGACGGCTATTCTGCTCTTCTGTAGAATTGCAGTGAAAGGCTTGAACGCATTCATAGGGACACCCGGTTTGGCCACCTGAACATAACGATGTACGTAGGTGTTAAGTCAAAAGCTGACTTGGAAGTCGGCGAACACCGCATATAGCTGATTACCAGTGATAAGTGGCCAGTGCTTTCTTAGCGTCGGTCATGAAGATCTTGCACGCTGTTTTTGTGGACATTATCTCCGGAATCAATGCTGCTTCTACGCTTTCTAAGCAGCTGTTCGGCTTATTAGTTAACAAGAGGAGAGCAGCCTTTGTTCGATGTTTTCTACCAAATAACAGCGTGGTTGGGTCGCCCTTCTTTTCAGAGATCACTAACAGGGCAGCATCTCTACACTGTGCTGGGAATGTACCAGTAAGTAAACGTTTATTAAACAGTGCCATCCAGAACGGTGCCAAAGCAACGGCGCATTTGAGATGTTTGTTGTAGATCCTATCTGGGCCGGTGACTTTTTCGTTGAGTAAGGTCCCAAGAACTTGCATCCTGTCCCGCACCTTGAAGCTGTGTTAAGGGATATCACGTTGTATTGTTGCTACAGCGAAAAAGGACACTGTGCACGGTATCCCATCTCCAGAAATCGCAAACACATTTGAGAAATTATTTATGAGGGCTGACGAGTTAATCAGCCACTGAGCTACCATGGTGTGTTAACCGCCTGTATCATTTAAGTTCTCTATTGGCGACTGAAGCTGTCCAGCCATTCAAGTTATTGTTTCCGTTACGATGTATATGTTTTTCTCCGAAGTGTCTTAAGAATTGGTGCTGAAGGGTAAAACTCGGGCTATACCTCGGCTAATCGGCTGGACAGGCTATAGACTAAAAATCCACAACCAGTTGCTAAGCATAAGTTTCAGTACTCGTCGTGTCAAGTTCGAGAAAAGCTTTGTAAGTGTGTTCCAGAAACTTGTCTACATGTAGGCTTCATGATAGAACTTGGCATTTGACGGTCCGCGTCGATGGAACTTGCAGTGAGGCTTATCGCCATCGGTATATGGACATGGACGTTTGCGCTTTCTGAGAGAAAATGATTTTCACCCTAGAATTTCCTTCTACTTCTGGTTGCGTTCGTCGCAAATAGATTGATAATTGAACTTCCTGCATGTCCTATAAAAGTCGGTGTTAAGGTAGGATTGATCATCGGCAATGGCCAGAGAGAGGCAGAATGAGAGAATGGAGCCTTCAACCGACTGACGAGGTTCTCCATCAGTACGCACGTCAGTCCTGATTTTGATTTGAACATAGATTGCTACTAGATTTAGCCGCTGGCCATTGATTCCCTACTACTCAGATCGCCTTTCTTATGATAGTAGAAAACGGAGACGCCCTCATTACGACTGCATGGTCCATCGGTTTTTAGCGTACGTCAGCGTACACAATAGAAATGACATAAGTTAAAAAAATCTAGTTTCCCAAGTCTTCGTTAGCATACGTGTCTATGCCGTCCAGGGCTTCGGCAGAAAGATGCACCGGCAGTGCGGTCCCCGAAGATTCTGCTATGCAGCTTTTAACGTCTTCTCAAAGTCCAGTTTCACTGTAAGATCCGGAATGTCCTCGCGGGCGCCTGTGGTAATTCAATGGTGTCGCGTACTGGGGCCAGCCCACCGGTACTGCTGGAACATGCTTCACGAAGTCCTCGATCGCCGGGACGGGCAAGTGTAACTACGGGCCTGTTGGTCGTAGCCCGAGTGATCGAACTGGTCTGCGTGACCCATCGCCGGCTTTTTCCACCACTGGCGTTGTTTATTATGGCGAGAGAAAGGTTGGGCTGCTCGAGGGTCTTTTGGAAATGTTCCGTATTTCACAATCAACCACCATCACCAAAAGCTACATGCTTCTACTTTGCTTTTAAGTTTGACATTTGTCCTTCCAGTTCCATCAGTCGATAATACAGAAGCGCAACGAGACCCCCTAATTCATTCTCCAACTTACACATTTTTCAAATAGTTCACAAACTCTTCTGTTGACTAGTTTGATACTGGTACTAAGCATGCCGTTAGAACGCCGCCATTTACCTGCTGGATCAGTTCTTAGAGTAGCGATCTGACAAGCGACATGTATTCATCTGTTACTCATCGGGCGACATACATGAACACTGCCTTAGGTACAGTTGTTGCACACCATTCGCAAACATTAATGATGCGTAGTCATGATTCATTCGGACATAGTGACTGTAGAATAGAGAACAGAGTTGTTTCCGAGTGTTGGCGTATGCCACGACAAATGTAAGCTGTATATCATTTGTTGTTGCCGTTATCCTGTGTTATTGTGTTAAGTATAGGCCGGCGTAATTCGCGCTATCCCGTCATATAAGGGGCACTCGGAATGGCTTAATAGTGTATTCGTGGGTGGACTGCACTCGATCAACGGGACCAGCTGCCTTCCACTCTTTTAGTTCAAGGAATGGGTGTGTAGATTTTCTTGCAAGGTCGATCAGCAGATTCTCAAAACGCCGCTTGCCCATAATCCCACGAGAATAGCAGGAATCCTGGGGTATACGAAATGCAGACGGCTCGACTGAACCTACGAGGCCTAAGAAGGTTCAGCAGCACTTCCTAAAAAGGCATATCGGCCAAGAAGCACACGCACGTACAACTACAGCACTCATCAGTCAGCTGATATAAATGTCTGATGTAAATCATCGAATCGGGTTTATTTTTTTTTATGTTGAAATACTTTATCACTTTCGTTAGTTGAATTGAAAGCTGTTTAAGGGAGGATGTGTATTTCTTCATAGTCTACCTGTTTGCTACTTGTTGTTACTATATCTAGCTATGGCTTTCGTTTCGTCTACTTTTCTTAGATCTACTATCTTTTCGTAATCAAAATCTTGATAGATCAGAGTTTAGCATAGGTATAAGCATAAGTGGCATGATTTCTACGGGATGCGGATAACGATCCTGAAGATGTTTAATAGTGGCGCTTGAAGATGTTTTTGCGGTGCTAGCACAATGTGACGAATCGATTGCTGCACTTCAAAAACAAAAAAGAAAATGGCGAACACTGCGTTAGTGCGTGGTCAGATGTCGATAGCATTGGAAATAGTAACAATAAAGCTAATTATAATTCAGCAGATTCACAGTGGCTTCTATTATCTAGGATTTGTTCGCACGAGGAATGTAGCTTCGGGTGTAGTTTGCCTAAAGAGTAATCCAGATTAGGTTGCTGTACGAATGAAGACGGAGGAACTGATGACGACTTAGACTCAGTAAGTAGTGCACAGCGAAATTCCATCGAATGAAAAGGCGGGCAATCTACTATGAATGTTCTATCTAACTATACTAATTATCATAAAATATGGAGACATACCAAGAAAAAGCTATTCACACCGAATCATCAGAAAACCGTTAGCAACGATATGCTGGCACTTGTTTGACATAAACTCAATTCAAATGGCTGGTGTCGATATCTTTTCATCACAGGTTCGCTCGAGTCGCTCTGCGATATATATACAACTCCACATTAGTCAATCGCGCGATAGAACGCTCACGATCCAATATATTCGGCCTTATTATGGTAAGGGTGCAAGGAATAGGAACAAACAAAATTTTATAGATTTTCTTAAAATAACAACAACTATTAATTTTGTAAATAGTTAGGTAAGCTTTCGCTTATTCAACAGGCGCAGTTATCTTAAATAGTGTTGAAATATTCAATTTTTACTCTACCCTCTGTATAAAGTTATAATGCACTAGATAGAATTGTAATCTCAATCTATAAATAATATAAATAACTTGGTTGAAGCATTTCAAGCACCGGGAAATCCCCTAAACGCGAGAAACCCTACTAAAACTGACCTGATAATAATCTGTCCCGTGTTCAATACGTCATAAAATACAGAATACCGTGCGTGACAAAACCAGTAAGAACTGGAATTTGGTGAATGGCAGTGATTACGATAGCAAGACCTTTAGAAATAGTTATATATAAACCGTAGTACTTTATAGTTCATCACTATACACTCAAAGATACCTACCAAACACTTTCACTTATTCAGTCTATGTAGCATTGATTACCATTTTGTACCATGATACCTGTTGCCTTGCGCGCGCTGTGTATCTACATGTATGTAGTGTAAGAGGCACACGGATAGGACAGATTGGCCTTGTCCAAATTGTGATAATGCCGTTTTCCTCAGAAGTCATCCTTTTCATAGAGTTGTGATTCTTCGTTACAGAGTAAGCTCACTGACGGCCGAAACGCTGGTGACGGTTTATGCAAGCTTCATTTACTATTTCATGTTATGGCGTTTGTCGGCCACGATGCCTTCGCGCTGTTTATTCTCATATTGCGGCCGCCACTGATGCCCTGAGTGACTCCTGCGCCACTGCTATATCACAGCGGGTAAACATAGGGGTTGCCGAGATGGGACCCCAGACCTACTCACAGTGAGGAGAAGAATGGCTAGTGTGTTACTCCATGAGCATAACACCGTGGAGTTAATAAAGCAACAGATTTTCTGCTAATGGCAAACAAGTTTATTCTGGTATTTGACTTTTTAATGGCCGTCTGCTTAACTTCGCGGAGGTATATAGATCGATAGTTACTCATTCAATGACAACTGGGTATTGCCCCAAGTGAGGTAGAAGTTAGCAAAACGGGCAGGCATTATAATTAATTAAATCGCATAACGCGGCGCATTCGTACCACAGCGAGCTCGCGGGTGTTTACTGTACGAACGGATGACCAGTAGCGTGTGCATTTTGTTTTTACTAGTATAATATAATAGTACAATAATAATAACAATGAAGTAGCTATGTAGAATTTACATTTACTTTATAACGTGCAGTGAGCTAATTTTATTAGAGAGAAATTACCAAGCTTCAGTGTTCTCGCATACTTATTTACTCTTTTTCTACACAGCTCAGAAATTAGCCGTAAGCAAATTTCAATCTAGTCTACTCGGCACTTGAAACCGCGTCAATATCTATCAATGATCCGATACACAATTAAATGAATATCTATTTGCGATAGCCATCCTGGATTATGGTGACACTAACCCAACGAGTGGTATCAATGCTTCATTAAATAGGACCATTTATTTACAAGAGCAGCTTAGTTACGAATATTAGAGTCGATTACTCGCTATGCCCTTGATATCAGCTATTATTATTATTATTATTATTATTATTCAATACTATCTATTCTTAAGTTTCTTTAAGTTATCCATATCAAATTTTAGGCCTACTTGTAGCTAAACTAACTGCTTGCTAGCTTTCCAGTTGCAAGAAGACATCATCGGCCGTAGCCGAAAAAGACCCAGCTGCCAATCGGAAATGGGTCTCGTATCAGTATCGGCTACAATAGCTGGCCAGAAATAATAGTTTGAAGACATTCGACTGCGGTGGGCAAAGGAAGTGGATTTTTAGTCGAAAAGTACAGGAACAGAAAATAAGTTCTAAAAAAAAACAGATGCCTAACCGATTTTTTGTTACTAATTGATAGATGTCGGGTTGAGTAGAAATTTGTTCCGAATGAACGGTTCGAACGGTTTTTTTTTGCAATAAAAGTTGACTGAAAAGGTCGTGGCAGCTAGCATGGCAAATGTTTTAAAAGATCTTCCTTTTTTTAATATCCTCTGAAAGATTTTCTGAAAGAAATACCAAAATTACGAAAAAATTTAGCTCGTGTAAGGTAATGCAATATTGGCCCGTACTCTTCAAATCAGTCGATGGATCTCGGCTAGCTGAGTAACAGTGCAATAGATGTTCTCATTGATAAACGTGATGATATGTCGGTGCGAAAACGATTAAAATAGGAATATGGTAGTGTCTTCGCAAAGATGACATAAAGATGAGGACTTTTTATTGTGTAAAAGATAAGATATTTTCTTGGAAATAATCGAACACCCTTAATAGGTTGAACAGAATACATGCGACTTCATAAACCTAATTTTTATTGGCCGAAAATTGTTGTTTGAAAGGGTGAAAACCAAAAATAATGTCTTATGAAAAAGCAGTTTTCTTGATGCCAATCTTCCAGATTTTTAGTAATTAAATAAAAATACAGTTATATATTTCTACACTTAAAATGGAGTGTAAAGGGCGAAAATGTTATTGGTCATATCTATGGGGGGAATCTAAGGGAATGAAAATGCGTTTTCAGCTGCTTTCAAGTGATTTCTTTGACAGAATTTCCAATGAATGTTCATTGAAAAATCCCGTTTCTATTATATCAGACAATGAAAGAGCTGGCGGAGAATAACGGATTTAATGGGTAAGGTAATTGCAGTGGTCTATTTTAGGCTCGGCGTAAGGTCACCAAATTTAATTAAATTAAATTAATTGTATCAGGCTATACACGATGTGAAGTCTGTGGCTTTTTCTATTACGGTACTACTATTATTCTGTGTCTGTTCGTTTGCTAGTCCGAAAACAACCCCGTAAAATGGTCGAATTGTGCTCATTTGTTCAGGGTTGGAAAAGTTTCATTCTAGAGAGATCTGAATGTAAATCAAAGCTGACTGTACACTTTTTTACTTAAAGCTTTTTTTTAATCTTTAATAAAGCTTAATCTTAATTTATTTTAGGCGATTAGTTCGATAATTGTTGAGAATTTCTCGAACGTTTCAGTTTAATAGTGATTTATGATTGATGCCATATAAACCACTTTCTTCAAATATGCGACTATTTTTTTTCTGAGAAGCCCTCTCTTTGCTTTATACGAAAAGCGTAATATCAGTCTGATTCATTTGCGTAATGCATGATAATATATGGATTATGGGATTTGATTCTATTAACGGATTATTTACAGCAGAGTAACGAGGTTACTAGAACACTTTATTAGTGAAGTAGGATGATTCCAGGAAGGCAGGCAATTGCTGTTGGGGACAAGGTCATAGAGCAACTGCCCTAAACCAGTGGGGTAGGTCATCGACTTCAAGTTACAACTAAAACAAATCAAATGTACATGGTTATTTCAACGGGAGAGTATAACGGGATAACAGAACTAGTGTAATAAAGTTTCAAGGGAACTGTAGTTACCTTGTAAGATCGAACAGGTCTAGAAGTGCAAGAACAGTTCCTAGATAATTGTTAGAATCATATACCACTGGCAGCATCCTACAGCAAGATGACCACAACGGGACAGCTGTCGCTGATAGATTAACTGAGCCAGACTCATAAAACTCCTGTAACTAAGATAACTGAATGGAAGTTACGCACTCACAAATGGAATAACTGCAAAAGTGTAGCTCTGCAATGAAACTACAATTTCTATTTGCGCAGTCCAGCATAAATCTTTCATTCGCTGATGATGACTAGCCAACTAGTTTTTAAAATCGTTCTTTCTGGGATTTTTGTTCAGAATCTCCTATACATGCCTATTGAAAATCTATAGGGATTGATTTAAACAACATTTTGCTTAATTTTTTTCAAAAAATTCAATACAACGGCCGTTAGTTTGTTACAGGAAGTCCTACATAAGGGGTAATTTTTGACAGCAAATTTTAAGACAATAAATTTAAATTGAAATATGATGCACATTTCTATATACACAGTTGAGCTTTCGACTTAAAGCTATCATCTTAGGGGTAAAAATTTAGCGTGGTGTTTCAAGAATGGGGCGTAAGTTTTACCACAAATCGATAGGCCTCGGAGTAAAATATAATAGATCCTCCTCTAGCAATAATCGACATTTCAATTTGAAAAAAAGGTAAATACGGTAGCTACTTCACTTACAAGACACTGGGATAAATTTTTTCTTAATCATAATATACAACCACTGCTGAAACGAAGTTATAGGATATAATTGCAGCAAGTAGACGTTTGCAAAGATGTCGGTAATGCAGTTGGTCTAGAGTTAGGCTAGATGTAACATTATAGAATCAGATTTACTACACACTCGAATACTTATTCTCTAACCCTTTCTGTCCCGCTACTGGGCTCCATATTCAGTTACTTAATTCAATGTTTCTGCGATTATTCTTGTTGTTCCGTTATAATTAGATCTTTAACCCGAGTATTCGCACTGGAAAGTTTACTATCTATAAAAAAACTACTGGTAAATTTTGTATCTCGTTACTTATTTTTTGTTCTAGCCATTCCGTCACTCTTGCTATAATTTTTCCGTTTTTTGTGTTCCAGCAGTGCGATCACATGTTTTACTTCTAATAATTCATTTTCATTTCTACATTACTTAACGACCTAACCTAGGGTCCTGCAATATTTCCATTTGTTTCACCATTTAGCCAGACCTCCGAGTAGAACCAGGCTTTCAGTTTGCTTTTCCGAATCATCTACTTTTTTGAACTTCCAATAGCTACCTCGTTATCCGACGGTGGAGCTCAAACTTCACGCGAATATTAAATTGCTCGAAACATAGCAAGTAATACATTTGAAAATATTTGTACCTCTTTGCGATTGCCAACCTGTTTCTTTAAAAAAAAAACACAATATTTGTTTTTTTTTCCCAAAAATACAGCCACCAAATCCTACAACTTAACACACTTAAATCTTTTTCAGATTCCCAGCTGCTGCCGAAATAACTGCCTTAAGAATATTCTTGCCTTAGGCTAACATCAGGGCCTATGAGGAAGTTCTGTGTACCTTCTTCTTCAAACATCTTGTTTTTACTATCTCGTTTTTTAAGAGTCATAGTTAAAGAAAACCTAATTACGGTGAACGATTACACTGCAGAACCTTTCAAGCACTTGATCAAAACGCCGAAGCGGCTTAGTACAATAGTCTTAGTCGTCTATACTTAGCTCCTACTGAGCTTTTCTACTGTCATCAAAAATCGGCACACTCAGGCTGAAACTGCTCTTAGCTTTAGCGGACCACGTTTAGCACCCATGTAATTAAACTAGCGCAGGGCGTGAACGTCCGCGGTGGCTTTAAGTAACATATCTGGAAAAGAACAGTGTACAACTTTATTCCGCCTTCTAGCCGGGAATCATCCGCCGGCGGATGATTCCCGGAGGAGACCGAATAGGGTGAATTGGCATGCTCTAATTTGGTGTGCTGTTAATAAAATTTATCACAGTCTATGGAGCAGTGCTATCAAGTAGATGACGTATGTCACTGCGGCCAGTATCGCGCTAGTTATCGTCCGGCTAAAAGTTCATACTCTACTATTATTTTATGTTCTACGGTAAAATTATTACTATACGTTTGCGTATGCGCCTCTAAAAGGTGTAAAGGAATAATAATAAATAACGTTTTTTCGGCCAGCCAAGCATGCACGCAATAACTTGTTTTCCAACTACATGTAATTACAAGTAAAAAGCTACATAAGCAATCCAGGAAAGCGCAAACGGTAAAGGTTTATTAAGTGCGAGATATAAGACCACCTACCTACCTGCCTATCATCTGCTTCCAAACGCGGCTCAAAACAATCGCTTCTGAACTGACAAAAGTCGGTGAATGTATTGCTTAAGATGGGAATGCAACAGTTTTGAGAAACGAGAAACCTCCGTACTACTAATCCTGCTTCACAACGCTACTAGACGTAGGATCATATTGGAATAGGGTTCAGAAAAGACGTAGTGACACCCAGTGGATAAAGTCTCGACGGAAAAAGTCCCACAATGCTTTAGAGTTTGATGCATGATGTCAACCCGATAGCCTGTCGGAATGAATGTTCGAATCCCTCTTTACGAAAAAACAAGTAGAAAAAAAGGAAGTAACAAACCCAAGCTGGTCTTACTTTTTTTTTTACATAATCTAATATGTATGTGTATGTCTCGAAAAAATTTGAATGATTATAAATATTCACATATTATAAATGCTTCATCTGTAAAGTAACCTACATAAATTATATAGCTTTTCCTTCGAGCGTAAATGTTAGTCAGCCCACTACTAATAACGGTCAGTTATTGATCGAATAAACATCTTGTTTGGTATTGTGACGAGCTGAATTAAGAGTGAGATTGTTAAAATTAATAGCAATTATATTTTTTATTGGTCGATGTAGGGGAGGAACTAAGATGAATTAGTTTTTTAAAATATTCAACTTGACTAAAATGTATATATTTTTTAGAGTAATAGAAATGTATTATTTGGAATATTTTTATTTTTTAGTCTTAGATGATTTTATGGGAGTTTGTTTAATATTCAATCATAATTCTATCCTAGTGTAATAGATTTTCATGAGTGATAATATTATTGAGTTTAAATAGAATTTTATTGTTTATTCATGCGCAATTACGGCTCGGTGTCATCGATCTTTTTGGTATAGATTTTATCTTTAAATTATGTCCGCAAGAAAAAATTCATTCGAGTGAGGCTTGGAAAACGGACAAGGAATTCTGTGAGACCTTTTCATCCAGCCAATATGTTTGGAAGACTCTCATCAGGACATATGACGACTCTAGTGCACAGGCCCTGTTGAAAATAAGATTCGTCATCCTCACCAAAGACCTTCCGAATGTGCGGTAAAGTGATTCAGTTACTGCCCTGAATGATTTAATTAATCGTTTGTTTAAAATGCCGCACTACACTGTAATTTCTAATCATCACATAATGCCTCTGTGTAACATGTGTATTTACAATTATCCAGTGCAGTTATGCCGATCTATTGTACCGTTTATTTTGAATATTGCTTCATTAATGCAAACAATCTTCCTCCTGAACTCTGCGGCCTGTTCCCACTTTTCCGAGAACCATTCGTCAAACTATTTTCTCTGTAGGCCCGGATCAGTTTGATGTAAAATATGTATTATTGCTGGAGTATATTTTTTCCTATTTATAGCATTTTAAACTGATGCGAGGCGCAGAATTTAGTTGTCTTTGGGATCTTGTGCTATAATTCCCTGGTAGTCTTTCGTGATCGCTGGGAAGTATTGATCTTTGAACATCCTAAACAGTTGAGATTCAATTGTAGATGCGTTTACCTTTCGCTGTCTTTGAGCTTTCGCTACATCTTTATAGATACCAAAGCACTTTAATAAACTCTTCTTTTTACTTCACTAATAAAAGTCACTTTTGGTTCGCTCAATATTTTCGAGTAATTATACCCTAAAAGAGATAATCAGAGTTTATAAATGTTCGCACATATAGGTTAAATGGTATTGTAAATTCAAATATTCCCAAGGGAAAAGACCTATCGTTCTGATAGTGGCATATGCCGCGCAAAGCTAGAACACGAAACGAAGAGTCTGACACTGCTCGCTAGGAAGCATTGCACCGTGAAATCATATATAGACGACGAAACCGTTATATGGAATTTTCACAGCATAACTAATCACTCATCTGCACTGGTAAGATTACTCTTCTGCAAAGTTAATTTTTTTAAAAGATTGGCGGAAACATCTAAAATCAGTGACGCTATTCTACTTAACGGTCATTGGACCCTTTCTTCCAATTCTAGATACCCGTTTTTATTTCATTTTTGCTTAGTGCTCTAATGTATTTATATCGAATTTTTAGATCTGGGTAATGTTTTTGTTTTTAACGTGGGCTTGAGCAATACAGCTTACCAGAGCATAAGGCTATTTTATGTGGCCCGCTTGTGAAGTGTCTCCACCAGCGCTCGATTCCTTTCTAAAGCATCACTTAAAACCAGCCCAGACCTTCATCTAGCAATACAGTAAGCTAACAGATGAGAATCGTTAGCGTCATCGGGTGATCAGACTAGGGCATGTCTACTCCGCAAATCTCCTGAAGCTAGCTCCAAAAATTTCCTGAGAGGTCGCCCATGTTCCTTACGCACGTTCTAATCAGGCAATCCTTTTCCTTTAGGGCTTCTTTAGCCAGGATCTCCCCAAGTCATGCAGGATCCAGAACATCCGCGTTTCCGAAACGCTGCCTGATATAAGCAAGCGCTATACATGCGCATGTAAAAAAAAAGGACGCCATTCAGCCAAAAAATCAA
Source organism: Varroa jacobsoni (assembly GCF_002532875.2). Lineage (NCBI taxonomy): Eukaryota > Metazoa > Arthropoda > Arachnida > Mesostigmata > Varroidae > Varroa > Varroa jacobsoni. The sequence continues at coordinate 104,264 of NW_019214081.1, read as the reverse complement.
ATCCTCGATAAAACTACCCTCCAAAACACAGCTTACCTACAACTCTTGCATGCCATCCCTAACAAATAGCGAGTCAAGACCTTCGAAATGAGCCAAAATAAAAATACACGCCACGGATGGACTGGCATTAGGAGTGCCAATAGATATCTTTTGACCAATATATATGTTCGGAAAATGCTCAATCGTTTAATATCGGAAACGTTGTTGGTGTCACAAAATATTTATTAACATGAAGCGATTGACTGAATCCAGTTCGATGACATGATATAAAGGAGAGATCTATCTAAACAACTGAAATAGGAAAAAAGGCCATATGTATAATTATATCTGGGGTACGACATGGACCACGATAGCAAGTATCGGCCGGCAGGCTACATTCGCTTAATTTTTTGCTTTTGAAAGGTGCACGATCTACTAAAAAAGGTGTTATCATGGGAGTGGATGCGTTGCTGTCTACAACGTTGTTATATAATTGCCCAGCTGTCGCGCGTGTTGAGTCATTAAAGATGCGCCTAACAGGCCCGTGTGCTATACACACAGTTCATGGGAGATGTTTCCTCCAGAGACTGGTTGTTTATGTCGCTAGTTTTCTACAGAGATTAATATTATGACGATGTAATTTTTCAATGTAAACGCAAAAGCTACTGCTTTTTAGGAGGGTTTCTGAACCACGCGGCTCCAAACCCAAGACACAAATTCAGTATGATGCGCTTTAAAGGAATAGTATGTTGGGTACATATTGATGCAATGGACACCTAAGGTTAGACGTTAGGAGCGGTACTTTTTTCCTGCCTTTCTCTGCTTTGAAAAAGTATATAGTAAGACCTTCCTCAAACGTTTATTGCGATACAAAATGAGAAATAAACTACGCACAAATTTTTGGATAACTGGAAGAACCTACTGATAGACACATGCAAAAAAAAAGAACCCGCACTTTTGGCCACGAATGAAAATGTGTTTGTAGTAAAGGCATTGCCACAACGGCGTAATTTGTTGATAGAATATGAATCGGTCGTTAACGCTCAACGCAATGCAATTGAGTGAACATTAGCGGCAAAGCGTTCTTTGCACATTTGAAACATTTTTAAACCTGCTGCCGCCAATGACGTGTAGCTGAACGTCAGCTTTAAAAAAAGAACGGTGCCTGATATCAGCTTCTACTATAAATGAAGTGATGTTGTTTATCGAATGAGAAACGTTCGAAGGTCGGTCCGTAAGTACCCTCTATATGAGGAAGACAAATAACAAGATCACTGTCGGCATAGGTCGTTGCTGAGGTAAGCAAGACGATGCCTAACATCCATAGCTTCAGGAAGGGAAAATGCAAGCTACTAATGTCACTCATGAAGTCAAAAATATTATCGAGGAACCAGTATGGGCATCCATGGTGACGTTAAAAAGTCAAACTGTAGTATACACCACGTGCAGTTCTCGAACCTGCCCAAAGCAGATACCGTAACCGAAAAACAGGGCTCGCATTTAACGAACAACTGGGTGGCTTTGTAAAGTACTTTACCTAGTCCAGAGAAAAAGAGTGTTCGGAAATATTCTATTGAACAAAGAACAAAAAGAGAAAGGTGGCTATACTGATATATAATACAAACAAACGTTGTCATTGACCGGGCCTACCTGCTCGAGGAAAAGTTTTCCTTTTGGTGGGATAAAGCGCGTCAGGTGTGGTGGAAAGCTCAGTGAAGGTTACCTAAGTTGTTTGAACTTTCAGACGTCTGCTATCCCTTCTGTGTATATTCGTACAATTACAGCCCATTAACGCAGATCCGGATATATAGGGATAAAGTTTGAGAGAGGGTTTTGAATTTAGTGGCTATTATGTCAACGAGATAAAGTTTAACCTCCCGGAACGAGCTCCACGTGCTTTAGGATTAATTTTAGGTTTACGACAACAATGAGTAAATGCGCCGTTTACCTTTGTAAAAAAAACTTGTAAAAGACACCGATTTTTAATATCTTCAGCTAACGAATACACCATACACAACGTTCAGTGTTCGCAAAAAGAGATGTGGTGATACGTTTCTTGAGGCCAACATTCTATTTCACTGATTACGAGCTTATATGCAATTAGGAAAGACTTATCTACGACGGCTATTTTCATGTCCCTTTTGTAGATCTGTTTGTTTTATGAATTTTCGTTTATCAAAGCGAGAAGCGAGACGCGAGAATTACAAATGAATTGTTACTAAGATTATTTACAGTCGTACATTAATAGATATTAACTCTGTCCTAGTTAGGAACAGGTACGAATGCCTTTCTGGAGTAATACGGCCTGGCCATGTACTCCCAACGAGGATGGACGGTATACGGTCGATTTGCCGCCTAGCCTGGCCTATGAGCGAGTCGCATTTGGCAAAAGGTAAACCACACTGAGCCGGACCATTCTTTAAAAGCGGGTGAACCTATCTTGTTTGCTGCCGTTTACACAATTCGGGGCATTGAGGCAAATGATAGGCCCGTGGTAAGCTTAGGATAAGTCACCAGCTCGCTAGCATCGAACCAGAAAGGAAAGGCTATTTATCTTACGAGTAAAACTGCCACACAAATAATACCGATGGTATCGAGAGCTTATACGCATGTCCGCCTATGCAAGTCCACTTAGTCAGAGAACAAAGAATATAATGAATAAAGTCAGTTATTAAATGCGCGTTTGACAAAATCGGCGAGCAGCCTAGACTAAAGACGAACGATTTTCTGCAGGATGGTGTATCTTAGTTAAAACAGCAATCGCCAACTATAGATGTTTAGTTTATCGGACGTATTTGAACAACAGAGAATCTAGAACCTGCATATGTAGCAGAATCGGCCAAGGAAAACGCAACAATCGTATAACAGTGTATCTACACCGCCACAAAAGCTGGGTTTCTGTGTATATTTGTATGCGCAAATTGCCCTTTTAAACTTGTCGCTTTGTTTTTTTTCCTGGTCCGCAACAGTGGTTTTGGACTAGGCCGAGTGTCAGATTGTGCCCGTTGGTTGAATTTTCTTCACGGGATAGTTTTTTCTTCGTAAAAATGTAAAACTAATTTAGAAAAATTGACCTTTGTTGGCAATCTATGAGGGTTGATCTTGTTATTCTCAGGCTCTAAAGGACAGGCACTAGATTTTCCAAAAAAAAAAATTACTTACTGAGTTTTTGCCAACGTAAGTAGCATGCAGATGAAGTTCAAAAGTGAATTAAGTGAAATGGGGAATAAGGATCTAGATTTCAAAAATCTTCCGATGAACTAAATTAACTGTAAGGGAAATAAAAGGTTTAAGTTCAGTAAGATAACAATAGCGGCAGCAATGCGATATTCGGCAACCATCGCATGCACTGTCGGAGGTAAACCTGAAAGGACTAGAATGTTTTTGAATTTCTATTGACAATTTGAAAGCCAAGTTCGGTCGCTTTTTTAGGTGGTAGCGTACTTGCAGTGTCGTAATGGATGAATTGTAATAGGACGACTTGAACAAATAGGCTCACTGCGGCAAAATGAGGAAGAGACAATATGACAACGGGGTTATTGTAGCTGAATAACCAGTTACTGTAATAGGGTGACAGAAAGGATGCTTTACTATACTAAGATCACTCTAAGTAGAAATTGTCTAGATGAATATAATTACAATCGGGTCCCTCTAAAGACGCTGTTCCATAATCGAGTAATATATTTTATTAAGTTGGAAGAACACGAATCTAATATTGACATGCAACAGAAAAATCTAAGCAGCTAAGTATAAAATGGCGACAAGAATGCTTCAGTGGAACAATGCAATGATCGCAGCGAAGCTGGGTGGAGCAAAGAAACTCGTTGGTGCGTATTAAAGACACAGCTTTAAGGCAGGGGATAATTAACAAGTTATTAACATCGGCAAAATGAAGCCTACGCGTTTTTTCCGTAACTGAAATTACTTGACGTTGCACATAAAGACACTCGACCAGAAAATAAGTGCTTGACTAGTTACGAAGTAAAAAGCAGTAGGTAAGTTATTCGGTCATCTTCGCTCCACGTAATAAAACTGGCTCTTTTAACGGTTAGCTTTCGGTTTGTGGTTCGGCCACTATGCAGTTACTTATAGTTTACCATGTAGTTAGTTCGGACAACCGAAAGCTGCATCTACTAGAAAATTCCTACCTGGAATAACCTAGAGAGTTAGCCCTTACGAACTTTCGTGTGTTTAAGTAAATTAGAAGTTCTGCATTCACGGTTGACAGCACAGGAGTTTGTCATAATTCTATGGATGGGCTTTCTGACTTGCTCAGTCAGGTTAATAGTGGATCATGAATGCATATCGAACATCTGCGTGTTCTTGCTCGCTAGCAGACTAGGGTGAGAATCCCCGAAGCTTAAGTTGGATTCTACATGACGAGCTCTACAGCGAACGAATCATGTGAAAGTCGTCGCTCTAAGGCAAAATTGAAGTATATCAGCGAAGAAAAAGCAGCGCTTACTTCAAAGGTGAAAGTAAATATGTGATAAATATTGACGAGCCTCTCGGTAACGACGTTGTCTTCTACTCAGCGCTCGCTGCGAATCGGGCGTACTAACGCGGGGATCGTTTGTGAAGTTCACGGAACACACGTTAAGGGAAAAAAGCAATCTCAAAATAAAGCAGAGACCTTCTTTTTCCTTGTTTCGTATTTTTATAGCAACGATACTGATGATGGAAATAATTCTAGTTATACGAAATATTTCTGAAAAACACGAACGATAGCCTGGTTGGAGGCAGAATATGTTTGAGCAGAGGTCTAACAACGAAAAATGAATCTGTATCCATTGTGGAATTGCTATGTGGAAATCGATTGCCGAGAGAAAGCTATAAAAATGCTGACAGACAGAAATAATATCCTACGGAAGTTAGTGAAAAAAAGACAGATAGATCTGCTAAGCTTCCGGGAAGTGCAACGAAGCCGTAATTTAAGGTTATTTGGAATGAACGTTTACGTCTGGATGTACTATATATGTATACAGGTATATAAAGGATGAGTCTACAGAAGCTTTATAGGTATGCAGAAAAGCGCCAAGCAGGGCGGTTTGAAGAACCAAACCGCAAGTAACGACAGCAGGGAAAAATATGACCAAATTATATTTACGTGTCGCACATTTATTCGTGGGCTATTTCGTTAAAGCGAGCATAGCTTGCATTATTGTACACGAGGAATATGTGATATGGAGACTGGATGTCTTTTTTTCCCAGTGTTCCAAATACAAAATAAGACATCGATCAAGTCTTCAAAATACCGTTTTATTATGGTATCTGTTCTACAAATCGATTTCCTTACCTCTCTTTTAAATATTGAAATTAGTCTATTCGATGCTATCGTACATGGATCCGTTCATTACGTTTCACGTATCTGTATCAGCTCCGTAGCTTAGCTAAATTTGTACGCGTATTGTTGACAGATTGGCAAAGTTATTGTATACTATATTTAGAAAACGATAAATTCATGTTCCACCAGTAATGATCTACATTGATTATTAGAAAAATCTTCCACGAACGCTGTCTGGCTCGGGTGAGAATTATTCGTGAATGTAAAAGTTTAACTAATTAACGAATTTATAACTTTAATATTTCAAAGTGTCCCGTCGGTTGGTTTAAAAGCATTGAACAATTTTCGCTTAATTTATTCACATACGCAACTAAACGCCTTTAGAAAACAGTTTTTCTTACGTCTCCCTTTAGTTGTTTACGAGTACGTAAAATCAGCCGCTTACGTGGCACGGCAGCCGTTGCCACAAATAAGCGCGAGTTAACTAGGGACATAGGTCTTGTAGATTAATATCTCACTGATACAACAGATCGCACTGTCATCGATCAATGGCAAAGGCAATCTGGCATAGGTACCTCACATCGGGGCTGACACTTATGATTCTAAACCTGCTCTTCAGTGAAATTCACCGAGGGACTGAAATGGCTATGCCGCCAGCCCCGTCTTGGATAGCCCCCGCAGTAATACCCCTCAGTTCAGTTCCGGGGTGATCTAATATGCAGAAAGTAAGGCCTGAAAGTCAGCCGTGGGCTGGAACCGTTAATACCGGTCCGGGATCAATCAAGCGCAATGAAGTACGTTCCTTCAAAACGAGCGCAAGAGCTCACTAATGTCTTTGCGTTAATACGTTCTTCCTTGTCACAAGTTAAAGCAAAGGTGCCAGTTTTTTTTTTTTTTTATCTAGATTAGCAGCCTACTCAGGAGAACCGCATTTAAAACGTACACTCTGTTATAAAAATAAGTTTGTCATAAAAGTACCTTCAAATTTGCCGCTATGTATAATAATGCTAAATGACAATTTTCCACACTGAAATATCCCTAGTTTATTCATTATATCGACATTTTATGCATATGATTGAATGGATATGAGTTGCTAATAATATACGTTTCTTCGTATATTATACGTACTGGATCTTATGACCTGTAGATGTAAGTATGCCAGCATTTAACCTTTCGCCTTACTAATTGCCTTATTGACTCAGCTAAAAATTCTAAGTTCAATTATTTACAATTTTGCATGGTAATAAGATGTTGTTGTTTTGCACTTAGCTGATCGCCTAAAATATGCTCTACATGCAACCCCTTCGCAATATCGCATGTGTCCATAGTTACCATAAGATGTTATTAGAAAAAACCACATCGTCCCTCCGATATATTTGCACGTAAATAATAGACATATTTTGGTTTTTAGATATCGGTTCAGTCCTGCTACCTCCTATTATTAGTATGATTTTTATCGAAACATTATTCGTATGCTTTCGACTGGCGACGTATTCCAATTAGAGCTACAACGAGGGCTTAATTAGATGCAATGGATGATGCGTTCATTATGTCACAGTAAGCAAAGCACAGTGATTTGCTGTCGGAGATTGGCATGGGCAAAAACGTCGGCCAGAAAAGGCAAGCTGAGCCCCTAATAATAAAACCATTATTCTTCTCCTTCGCGATAGCGTAGCCAAGAGAAACCCCCTTAACTTTAGTTGCCCCCTTTAGATAGATTCATTGATCGCCCTGTTTTCTCTACCTTTTGCTTAACATCTAGACAGCACACTTACGTCTAGTTCTCAATTTAATTCCATGTAGGACGGAAGCGTATTTCTACAAATCCTGCCTGCCTGCCTGCCTGCCTGCCTGTACATTCGGCCTTGTACGTAGACGTCAAGCTTCAACCCATTTGGCTCATGAACTCATTAACCATTCAGTGAGCAAAGGCAGCATCGGCTCGGAAATTTATGGCTTCGATCTGCTTTTCAATCGCTTTTGGCAACAGCCTCCTTCCTAACTTTACCTTACCGTAATTTTTCCCTTTTTTTTTTTTTATTCCTCTCGGTTTAATAATAGAGCGATCAAGCTGACATAATTGATATACACGATTGAGCTAGTGAAACTTGGAACTTGCAACTCCAGCCAGTCGAGAAATTTCAAATATTGTTATACCGCTAGCGATCAAACTTGAGGTGCAGTAAGATGAATTGAATTAATTCTAATGGTTAAACATTTCAGAATAGGTTATTTCACATAAACACTCAGAGAGGGTGTTTCTTTGTTCTACTGTTTTGCTAGACAGTTAGTGGATGGAACGAGAGCAACAATACGTGAAATGTTTAGTCTTTTCAGAACTAAAAGTAAAAAATTCAATGGCTAAATATGCACCGTGCATCATTGTTCCTTAATTGCGTAAACTGAGACCATTATTATCGCTATCTGAAGTTAGTTCGATCCATCAAAAGTTAGACACGGACAACTTTCTCAAATCCTTAGAAAAAAAAAAACAGTTAATGCCCTCAAATAGTACGTATACCGCAATATGAAGTTAACAGTGAAAGTTGTTTAGCACGCTGTCTGACAATAGCTAGCACTCGAAATCTGGCAAGTTATTAACTTTGTCAACTGGCGCTCGTCGTTTAACTGTACATCGTGTCAAACATCCGCGCAGTTGTTGATGGGAGAACTTTTTCGTACGTATATCGATAGTACACAGCGACGATGCATCAGTGGTGTCCAGCACTCGTTTCGTTTGTTGCTAAGAAAGCTGGGCCGCTCAAGCAACGATTTTCAAAGGTTCAAACCTCGCTTTTGCTTGCGAGAAAATGTTTGCCGTTTTCAGCTTTTGATTTCAAGTTTCGAAGTCGACCCATTCATACGATTATTTAATGCGTGCGTAACAAGATACGGCCGACACAATTCATTGGTTCTACCTTCTCGAATGCGATCTCGTTTCTGGGGCACAATTGACGTTCTGTCTGCGTGCACTGCTCGATTCACAAGCTAGGATGTTGTATCGTACGTGTTGCTACCGACACCTCACTTTACTTCCCACACCGCCGACCTATTAGATGAAAACTGAAATCATTCGTTTGCCGTGATTATCTATATTGGCTAACACAATTCAATTCGCAGAGACCTGTGTATCGTTTCTGGGAGATGCTGGAATTAACGGTACACTGAGCCGATTTCTTGGATCTGTGGGGGGGGGGGGGGTGTACGAGATGAGCAACTTTAGATCGGCTTGCCTGATCTCATCCCGACCTCTTCCTATAGAATCTCTACCTCTTTTCTGACGTTTGACTGACGGACAGATGACGACAGCGGAAGTAGTCACTTCGCTGTACGCACAGGACGCTTTCCTTCGTTCACAATGCCATCCGTCTGCTGATGGCGTTTAGCACTATATGGTATAATACGGTACACAGTTGCTTGCATATATCTGCGAAAGGTATATTGGAGAAGCATAAGCGGCAGCATGCGCATGTATGACCAGAACGAAGCTCGTGGAGGCTTACAAGCAGTGCGAGAGAGATCGATACGTATTGATCAGCTCATGGTACATAGCTGTTCTCCTTGCGCCGAAAGTGGTTACGGAATACCTGTCACACAGCAGAGCTGTATTGGTAAATGACTGATGGTGTTACCATCCCCTCGTGATTAACTACTTGAGCATCCGGATTACTCAAGATACTACAAAATAATCATATTAACCAAAAATAGTTAATATGTGATGATTTTTTTGATACTATTGAGTACTGATGGGTTGATTGATTACTATGTTTTTTGGTATGCTCATTGCCTCCCAGGGTACATTCGTCAATAAACCCTTTAATGAGACACTTACAGACAACGTACCTGCTACAAAAAGGTCATCTGTTATGTTGAATGACGAAATACACATACAAGCACATAGACCGTATGAATTATGTATTCAAATCAGTATTTTCGAAATATCACACAATGTGTGATATTTCGAAAATACTGATTTCTCATTATTAAATATTTGCAAATTTTCCAAATTAGATGTTTCTCACACATTCATATGTGTATTTGCGTGGCGCGAAAAACTCATGTCTGTGTTGGTTAGATTCAACAATGATTTACCCGAGGGCCTATTTCTGTTAAAGTTTGTTAATTTTTCCGAATTATGTTACTTTTAAACTGATCTGAATCATCTGATCTGAAGATCTGAGTCAGCCAGCATGCATGTGGGACAATTAAATCTAAGTGGGGTATAACACCATTTCTTCGTACCCGTGAAGCGGGACTAGCGTTGAAGTAACGATCATATCAGACCTACTCAGTTACTTTTGCGCTATGCTCGCCTGGGAGAAACGTAGTGAGATTTTTCGCTTGTGAAAACAGTATCAGATAATAACAATAATTGATCCCATACCAATTTTGATTCAAATATAATATCATCTGTTAAAACCATTCTGGAATAGAAACACTAATTGATCCTAAACACTGAAGTTGTAAGTGCGTGTATAGATATTAAAGCTTACAATATTAGAGTATGGGTCTTTTCTGATTATCTTGAGAATACCAAAAAGCACTAATTAAACCATAAAGGTATTGGTACCATATTTGTAATAAGCCTTTGAATATCGTATATTCGTCACATCAGGTATTTATACTAGCTAAAACTTAAGAATACTGTAAACTTCTATATAAAAAAATCTAACCCTCTTCGTTACCGCTAACTAGAGCCTCATATCTATTTACACTGCATCCTTGCATAAAAAAAAAAACGTTTTTTGGAAGCAACCTTGACACCGGTCGGCAAGTCTATCGTGAAATAGATGTAATTAGCTTTTCCAGATTTAGCTAGCTATTTTGTGTCTTTGTGTAATCCTATTTGCCATATAATAAGAGACTACCATAACTTTAAAAGGTCAATAGTTTTCGATCGTTAACCGCCTCGTTATGAAGGTGAGTTAGCTTCAATCGACTTGAGAATGTTAGGGGAAGGCTTTGATTCTAGCTGTTTTTAGATCTATAATTAGGCCTATCTCTAGATATTTTCGCTTATATTTAATCAGCATGCGTCCGGCTAGGTCTATGTTTCCACGTGTCGAACGCTTACGATTGATTATATGCCTAAATTAAGCAATTATATTCACAGGTCTACCTGCGACCCGTCAACTAACTACGATCTATCCGCTTACGTTACTGGCGTGAAACGCAAATTTTTTTTTTATATACAGAATACTACACTTTAGGTTATATAATTAATGACATTTCAAGTGAAACACGCTAAGAATATTGGAATTAATACACTTTAATCTATACATGGCACCGTTCAGCGACCAAACTTGGTACATATTTACGTTAAGTCTTTAGCTATCCACGACTATAATCTGATTGAGCGTAATGCGAGGATGGTAAGATTAAGGGCACAGGTATCGGTCAGTGTTAAAGAGTGACTGAAAACGGTAACAAAATTTCTGCTCCTCGAAGGCGAGAACATTGGCGAACTCGATTGAAGGTTGGCGAAAACGTTAAGCAAGAGAGACGTCAGCTACATAAAGGTTCGTTACTGATATAATTATTTCAATATCGAAAATTGGGAGTTTGAAAAGTACAGATGATGTGAGAAGATCTCGGCATTTTTAACGAAAAAAACGAGTGCTTTCTTTGGTTACGGAAGCTTTTGTACGAAATAGGACAACTCGCTTCCTGTCGGCCCATGACCGAATTGCTCGAAATCCCGTATTGCAAAATTGCAACGAAGCCACTGGCAATGGAAGTAAAACACAGACAACTGGCTTTTAGCAAACTGAGTCCTGAATAGCTGCGAACACGTGCGATGTATTCTAGCGGTAATTTGGGCAACTACTACCGACAAAGATGTCGCCTGAAGCGTACTTCGCCGCAGACGAGAAACTTCTGTGATCCTATTCTTACGTATGAAATATTAATATGTAGTTTTCATAGTCTTGTTCATAGTCCTCGACCTTCCAATCATGCTGCATTAGTAGTGCTATGTTACTGAAGGCCTCCTCGTCAGTACTTCTACCAATCTTCAATGGGTTTCACGAGCCTTCCCGTCTTCAAGAAACAAAGGCTGATTGCAAGCACTAAACAGTGTTTTGGCTTTTAAACTAATTACATTATTAGCTCTAACAATAGCCTGTTAGTTGGTCCCCGTGTCTATTGCTCTATAAAGGTAATAAGGTACCCGATTAAATCACACCTGTGTCCGCACTAGCGCTACAATTAATGCCACTGAAAAGTTATCAAATCGTTATAGAAATGATCGGCCAAAATGTAGAACGAATTTCTGTGGCGGCATGGTGGCCTAGACGGCTAAACTTCTGGCTGAGAAACGCGGAGATTGCTAGTTCATGCCTCGCTAGTAACGTATCCTAAACGTTACATGTAATCAAGTAAAACGTAACGTAATTTCCATTATAAAACGCTTCACTGTGGAGGTACTCGCGTTGTCACCAACACTGTTATTTCTTAATTTAACAGTTGCACGAAACGTTCTTGCCACGCTTGCATCGGTGGGAACACTCCTAGGAACCGTCGCAAATTTCCGCTGCAAGGCAATAGACCAAAATTGAAGCAGTGATAACTCGAAACGTCGAAGACAGTCGCAGAATCCCGTTACCGTTAAGCTTAAGCGGTCAATCGGGAATCATCGCATGTCTGGATGGTTAACACATTTTCGAGCGAGAGCTGATAAAGAGAGCGATCGATAGAATCGTACGTTGGAATATACACACGAGTACCGCAGCCGAACTTCACCAATAATCTCCGTCACTGTCACTTTACAAGGCCAAAGTGTTACCGTAGTATTTCGCATTTGTGTTCATATTATACAGCAGCAAGATAACCAGTTCATTCTATTGACAATTTCATCTATCCTAGTTGATAATTTTTTGGGACGAATTAAAAGCAGGTTATATTTTGTAAAAGTCATTCCGTTAAGTTATTACACGATCCTAAGGGCTAAGTGAAGTGGAACTAAAAGCCAAATAAAGCCACATATTCGAGCCTATACGACACCGGCTACTGTCGACCGTAACTTTATAGGGGGGAAAACAAAATGGCCTCAATGTGCAACTCAGTATACTAAGGACATGTGTATGTATAAATATGTCAAGCTAAGGATCTCATCGCTATTGTATTACATTTTGTTGTGGCGAGCAACGTGGCACCTTTTGAGAGGAGTTTAGACAATTTTGTTAGCACGGCACATCATAATATTGCTGATATACGGATTTCGGTCAAGCTAGTCATGATTATGGGTTAAAATTTATCATCAATACCAGAATCATGTATAAGCACGATGCTTGTTCAAGTGTCAGTGATTCGGATAGATCCGGAAAACAATGTATACACTGTTACTTTTCCTCCTTACTTCTCGAATAAAACAGAGTTTATCGAAGCGTCAGTAATTAAGCTTTTCAGAACCTTCGTCTCCTCCTCACTGCACAGCATATTCCCATGCAATAAAAGAACTACAATCTCCCATCTGCCTATAGCAGTTAATGATTATAAACATCCTCTACTCTAGCTATACCGCTGTGCGTTTCTCGCAAAAAAAAAAAAAAATAATAATAATTTTCCCCTTAGCTTTATTGAAAAGCTGATAACAATTCTGTGAAAACAAACCTTCTCAGAAAATCGCATATAAAACAAATAAACTGTAACAAAGCCGCTCGAAGCACCGATTAGAAGAGTCTTTAACGAATATACTGATATAATTTACTGATTTATTCTACCATGGCAGCTCGTTGATTTTTAACTATAGCGTTAAGCAAATCTTGGCCTGCTCTCTGTTACGTTATAATTAGTTACTATAAATATACGTATTCATTTGGAGCTGGAGGATTTACTTTGGCATAGTCAGTGATATCCGAGGTTGACTAAGAACTCAACAATTCAGCTGCTTGAAGGGAATAAATTGTATATAGTTGAATAGATTCTTCGTATTTTACGTCCGGCGTTTGAGCCTTTTTTCAACCAAAGTATTTCGTATTTTTATTTACTCTTTTTATGCAAACAAGTCTTCGAAATCACCTCTTTTCAGGTACAGCATCAAGGACTTGCATTCACTAGGAGTTCACCTAGGGTGGATCTTGCTAGACTCAGTTCGAGGTTCTCCAACAGATTTATAACCCATAAAACGATACGGCAACCGTACAAACAGCTACCAACAAGGATGCAGGGCTTTTCATTAGCCCCTAACATCTCGTTCTGTTACTAAGCAACGCGCTATTACTATCACAGGTTTTTTTATACAGAATGGTTACAGCTGACAAAAGGTAATATATGCAGAGAGAAAAAAAAAATGAATAACTTATGAAGGTATGCCTAAATTCGACGCCAAACACGATCTTCATCCCAAAAACATCATAATTTATTTCTGATAGGGCCGATAGAGAATATTTTATTCGTCGGTAAATGCTTGATGACTACAAGACGTTAAATAACTATTTTGTATATATCTTCTTTTCATCGAGGCTAACTAACAAAAAAAAGCCTAGTACGCACGGTAAAATTATACATTTCCACTGCAATGTCAGACCGTAAACGGCAAAGGCCGTTCAAGTAGTTTACCAATACCTTAAGTAAGAGGTTATTTATGATAATATTCTCCGGATCGCGCTGATGGATTTCCATCTAATACCATAATTATAAATCGCATACTTGTAAATGAAATTTGTAACGGTAACGAGGGCCTCAAAGGCTGGCTCACAATGATCTTCGGTACTGCCACGGTGACCGTCATTTCTATTGGTAGGTTTTCCCTGGCAAAAATTGGATACATTCCTTATCACTTACTTATTGATCCATCTGTTTTTTCGTCTGTTATCGCACGATCCCACGTTTGCGGTAAAAGTTTATATATTGCAACAGAGACTAAGAACGTTGCGACAATTTACTGCTCTATCTGAATATAATATTTTTGATCTAACCCATAATCGGTCGGTTGCTGCAACTACTAACACTTGTAGTAGGACCTATATTATTAATTCCTTTCGTCGTGGCCGTAAAACTATCGCCATGATGGTATTATGCGCTACCTAAGTATAATTATATCAAGCGGATATTTAGCGGTACATAGCTACGTATCAGCAGCAGTAAATTCATGTTCAATGAAAAAGTCCACGTATGTCGCAGACGTATGTCTACCTCTCGCCTGTGCCAGCTCCGCACTGAACGTCGAAATCACTTTTGCCGCCGCCACATACTCCACCCTAGCCAGCAGCGCCACGTAGGAAAGAGGCCCAATGTCGGTCCTTTCCGGTTACTCTCTCACCCATAACGTGCCCTTTCCCTTCCCGAACGATTCACGCGCAGCCGGTAGCGGGTTCGCTTCGGGCGCGCGGACGATTCTTCAGACCGCCTAGCCTCAATAAGAGTTGGCTAAAAGTTTCACGAGGAACGATTTTCCGCATCCTGGTAGTGTGAAGGTTACGTATGATGACTTTTCAACATCGTCACGAAATTGTCAGACTATTGACCGCTTTTGATTAAAGCTTTTAGAACGAAATCTGTGATGACTGCGATTTAGTCAAATGTAACGGATTTTACGCTGGAGCACGAAAGCATCTACATTCTCGTCTGCCGACGCAAAAACTAACCCGCAGCACGTTATAGCTTAGTCGTGTCTAAACTCATTGAGCTGTTGTGCGATTCGGCGTGATAATGCAGAATCAACTTTAGTTACGTTCAATTTTACGTTAAAAAATGTATTATGTACGGTCTAAGTTGTGATTTCATTAACCGTCGCACCAGGTCGCCACGGACAAGGTTTTCTTAACATTTACGGGGCTGTTTTTTGTTTCGATACTTGTAAAGCTGGTGATATCAACGTCTGTAAAACTGCTGTGCCATAGTGCTTCATAACTCCTAATTATAGTGTCGTCTGGCGGAATTTTGTAACTATAGGCGATATGTAAAATGTGCGAACGACCTTGGATTACGCAAATTTACTGTACTGTGTTTCGTTGTATAGTGCAATGACATCATTGTTTGAGTACGGTGGAAGTACCCGAGAAATCGGCGTACTTCATCCACTGACCACTCAGGGGTGTTATGTAACGATAGTAGACTGCGCGCTCGACGGTACAGAATAAAGCCGTTTACCATCATCTCCGGTGCGATATGCAGTTCTCCAAAGGCAGACAGGTGCCGATCTCTCGGGCACGTATGCCGACGTTCCGACTGGGTAGAAAAACCATAAGGAGTGCTTCATCGTCAACAACAACAGCAGTATCGTCGACGTTCTCACACATCATCGCTCGGCTCATTACCGTTATGATTTTATTCGTCCTAGTTTTTCGAGGTCCACAAAGCACAGCCTACGCGTGGGCCCTCGACGACGATGAACTCACTGGTATGTATTCCAACAAAATTTCGTTTGTACTCTATCAGTGTACAATTCATCGGCTACACGGCTACAGCGCAGTGTCGACGATGGATAAGTCAATTTTATTAAGCCATTCAATACGGAACGTGGCGTAGTGGGAAACTTTTCAAAGTTTTTTTAGAGACCTAGTTCTTGTTGTTGTAGTCCTAGTCGAAGTATGAACCATTATTATTTATGACCTTCCGCCAGTTAAACGGTGACTTATCTATTTTGGTGCTGTAGAAATTTAAACTTAGCAAGATTTTGAAAGGAAAATCATTTGTAGAAGCAATGTCTGGCGAGTATGGTGGAAGACAGAGAACCTCCAGCTTGAACGCTTGGATTTTTTTCATCGAAATCATTACGATGTGAGGTTTACCCCGCAGACTTTTTTTCCGTTATCTACTCTAATTGCTGACACTGCGTTTCAGCCGTGGTCGAGCGGACCAGAATCACATTTGCATTAGACTACCAAATAGACTGCATGAGCTATTGCAGTTGTTTATTTGCTATGAAGTGACGCCCTGGCCGTCTGCGATTATCACGATTCACCTTATTAATTTCACTGAAACAGGTAACAGTTACATATACCAGAGCTGAGGGCGTTTTGAGATGAACCGGCTTCCACCACAACCCTTACTTCCTCGTTTTTCACCCTCGTAGGGCGATACCCGCTTTCGAGTTCAAAATTTCTTTCACGGAATTTTTAGAGACAACAGCCTACGCTGTTGTTAGTGTGAGAACTCTTGGTGAATGCAAGGTTTATATGACAAGCTGTCTTTGCCATTCTATTGAATACAAAAAAGTGTCGCGAAGTGTGGCACTGTAACGAATGAGATTAAAGCCTTCGGTATGAGACGAACGCGTCTCATACTGAAGGCTTTAATAAGGAACAGACGATACACTAACAGGACTCAGGACAGCGTAAGCGTCCTTCTCAGCGTGACGGTGTGTAACGATTCATTCAACGATGGATAGATCAACTTTAACTGAACGGACATTAGGGAAAGATTGTTATCATTGTTATAAATATTGAACAATAACTTGCCGATTAAGCCAATATTTAAGCGTTTGACATCAACAAGCAAATATTCAAATATGTTAAATGTTCAAAGGTATTGTACCCTGGTATAGGAAAAGCGTAGGTCCAAGTTTTCCCATTGTTTTTTGCACGGCTTCTGCTATAGAATTCGGTTTCCTTGTTGAATCTTTGTTAGAAAGCAGACATACCAAAACGACACTGGATACATCTCTATCTTCGTAGGCCTTTCACGTATCAAGTTCTAAACGTAGTCGTTTTGTAAACATAAATTGAACAAGTTGATAAAAGGGTACTTCGTACGGAATATTTTGCACGGTGTGAGTTCGTAAACGCTCAAGGCTCCTGACTTCTGTTCAATAGCTAAACGAAATTTTGGTTTCTCCCTCGACGATTGCCTTCTTTAGAGTTTGAGTCATGTCTTTTCCTAAGTGAAAACGTACCCAATGTTCATGTCATCCTACATAAATGCTGACTGAAATTTGTTGAAAAGTATTTTAATGCGGTTCAGGTATTGGGATAGAAAAGTGTTGCTAGTGTTGGCTTTCGCTGGTTTTCTGATCAAGAATTACATCGAAAACTCGACAAAACGCAGTGAATTTGTAACTTTACTAGCTGAAAGATCTGAATCCTTTTTCTGTAAGATTGTCAGCTTCCATAGATGCAGCTGAAGAAGAAAACATCGCTGGTCAGCATTGTCGCCCAATTCGAAGAACTTTATTGGAGGGCAATAAACTTCTCAAACTATGCTATGAAACGAACATTGAAGGATTATTTAATCCTTCAATATTCGTTTTACAATGTTACCTTCATGAACATATGTCATATAGGAGAAAGCATCAATACCAAGTAGCTAGAAATTAGAGTCCTGACTAGGTTGCGATATAACTAGAAGCTTTACCGTTTAATGGTTCTTTATCGAGAGATCAATTCTCCACTTATGATTTCTTCTGCGGTATTTTATCTGCGATTTATGTCCGCACTCTATGATCACTGAAAGCTGTTATTCTTTGAATAAAGATTACTCATTTGAGTTCAATTTATTATAAAATATTATCCAACAGGTAGTGCGTGGTCTAAATATCCACCAGGGTACTTTAGAGGCTAAATATGACTGTCACAAACACTCGTTCCCTTGTGGCGTCCAGGTGCGTCTTCTCGCCATCCTCAGATCCATTGTGCTATAGCTGTCAAAGTTGACTTTTAACTGTGGTTCTTTCTTACCAGGAGGGATGACAAAACTTTTTCGAAGATATCTTATAATTTTGAATGAACTTGAAATTTTTGTTCGGACATTTTGCCAAATGAAATTTGTCAAATCATTTTTATCGCCTCTTCAGGGCAAACTTGATACTAGTAAAAGTGGCACTATTTAAAAGATACGGGTAACAGTATTCTAGTATCTCAAAAATGATCTTCTGAAGAGAGGCTATCGATTCTACACTTTCACGAATCCATTCATATTATTGGAACATCTCAGGTGGCAAGAACTTAACCAAAAAGGGCAATCTCTTCCGGTTTTATGATTACCTAGGTATAAGCATGTTTTAAAACCATTTGACTCAATATATTATATTTACGCGGAGCCACTAGGGACAATGGCCAAAGTAAAATTTTCTTAAGGATGCTGCCGGACTGAATTAAGGACTATACAGTTCGCAGGTCATCGTTAGCCTTGACAATGAACGACCAGCTATTAATGTTCCCAGTTTTCTACTTTTGTTAAAAGCAAAAAATCGCTGGTAGCTATATAGAAAGAGGAGCTTTCGATCGGAGGTCAACTCAAGGCCTTCTCTATTAAACGCACCTGAAAAATTACATGATATACAATATCATGGGATATACCAGGGGGTGCCAGGATATATTGACAATATTATTGAGATGCTCATTTACGCTTCGTGTGAGCTACATTCGTGGGACGTACATAGACATCGCTAAGCCAATACTGTTAAAACTGTTCAATCTATTTTTGCTCTACTTTGGCTTGTTAAGTTAGGCTTAATATGTGCTCCCGGTAGCTGACACAGTCAACAACAGATTTTTAATCAACTGAGCAAAAATCGTTAGCGGGAAAGCGCTCTCCTCCACCCAAAGCAATTATTCAGCTGGGTCGTACGGACGTATAGAACCAACTGATCGGGCTTTCGATGGACAACAGCTAAATGATTTAATACGAGTGAGTAAAATTATAGTTCCAAGACACTGCAAAGCATTACAGAGCTTATTGAAAAACAACCTGCCTACGTCTCTGAGTTTGGTTGAAACGAAATAGCGAAATTGGAGAAATTTAAACCCTATTATGCTAAGAAAAGCTTTAGCTCGAAAGTTCTCAAGAAGTTGTCCGTCAATTGTTACATGGTTGCGTAAAAGTCAATTATGAATAGTGCTAAGAATCTTCGACAATTATTGACTTCACTGAGAGAAGTGGAACGCTATAATTAGGTCTGTTTTGGCTCTTAAACCTGCAGTGGCCTGAATAGAAGAAGAAGTCAATGTTTAGCATGCAATAAAATTGGTGCAATCGATGGTGGGTACTCAATCCGAGCACGCAGTGCTTAGGCACTGATGCGGGCAGTAAATACTGGTGTGTACTGTCCAGTGCTGCGACATATTTGAATTTACAAAGTAACAAAAGACAGGTAATCTGACTGCCTATATGACAAATTAGACGGACATAGCTAAGTCATCTTTAAAGATGATTTTTTCCTACCTGCGATTTAGAATCTGGCTCACTAGCGTGCAAAACATAATTGTACAATTAGTGTAGAATTATTTTATCCACACAAGTCATGTATGGCTTATGTATCGCTCCCGTAACAGCTGGAACCTCTAACGGTCCAAGCCATCATGCATATATAGGTTTCTGAATATATAGACTTTATCCGTTGTGGTGACGAAGTTGACTATAACGCACACGCTTAACGCGACTCATTTTAACTTCTACTCGTAAGTTCGGCTAGCTTCTTTCGATGTCTCTAGGTTAAAGGGTGTTAGATAAAATTTCGAATAAAAATGTCAAGCATAGGCACATTCGCTGCACGGTAAGGCAATACGCACTTGTAAGTTTAGAAGTAATTTAGGAATTTTACGTGTTACCAAAACGAGGTACTAGAAAAAACGATACCACGAGTAACTAAGACACAATCCCTAATTCGCCCATACTATCCGAATTGTTTAAGTTACCATTGATAATTGAGTACATGCGAAAATTTACCAAAAGGCCTAGAACAAAAATTAAATTAGCCAACAGGCGTCAAAATGGTAGCGGTGATATTCTTTGTATTTGGTTTGACTAGACACAAAAATGAACCTTGACTTGATTTGTAAAAAAAAACGGCTTCAATGTACGGGGGTAACTTAAACTGTGCAATCGATCGTGACTTTATTTAACAATCTATTTCTGAGCGTAAAAGTCTTCTCTTTGCGAATGCTGCATAAAATGCAAGAAAAAGTTAAACTCTATAGAACACTGCTCGACAAAACGTTGCAGATGCTGTCCTAAAGGTTAGGTTCATATTAGTAAATCTGAATTTTCCTTCTGTGTAGACTAGTTAGTTAACTTAGACCGTTAAGGTTGTCTGACGCTTGTTGATGTGGTAAATGAGACTCAGAAAAGTTGTGCGCTTGATTAAAATTGATTCTGAAGTGAAATCTTACGTTTATCGACAGTGTATCGTATGCGTTCGAAATGGAGAGAGCCTTCGGTTTGATTGGAGGTACTTATAGTGCTAGTTAGGTTTGAAGCTTATTGTATTCCGTAAAATGTATCTCCTCGACGCTTGCGGATGTTTATAAAGCAAGCTTAACAACAATTTGAAATCTGCAGTTGTCTAAATCTCAAATGAGTGACACGTTCCACAAATTGTTGTCACAGACATGCTGGTAGATGTCTTAGCAATCTATTGAATAAAAGTCGATAAACGATATTATATATAGGAAAGGGGATTTATTATACATAAAATTCAAAGTTCTTTTTTTTTGCTATTAAGAGGTGAAAAATGCTATAAGTTCGGGCCGGTTAAAATTGTTTGAAGTTCAACTCTGCTCTGCTCCGTCATAGAGCTATGTATTGTACAAAGACGTCAGTATCGTTGAGCAAAAATAAATATGGCGTCCTTCTGACTCGAGTTCTATTGATTTTGTTCCATATAGTTGGGCGTAATTAGAAGGGCAGATCTAAAACCATATACCACACTATGTAATTCCAAGATTCAACAAGATTCGCGCAGACAAGTGTTCAGCTTGAAATGGAAAATTCGTGCCGTTAGTAATATTTACTGCTGCGATAATAATCAAAGAGCAACAAACCTGGAGTGTTAAGACAACCTTTAAGGTTCATAGAAATCTATCAGTCGACAGCCGGCATGATACTGCTTTCAACAATTTGAATTCTATCAACATGACAATGTCGATACCCTTCTACAAATAGTATCTGCTTGCCTATTGGGCGTAACATAGAGCTGGCAAAAACACACCTGGATACATGTAAGAGGGCTACATGTAATAGTGTAAGTTATATTAAAAGCGTATTCTATCCACTCAGTCACTGAATAAATGGTAGCTTTTCAATAACTAAGTGTTCGCCCTTTTTACTACAGTAGGGTCTGCTACCGCATTGTATTGTAACTTCATAAACCTGTCAGCATATGGGTCCAACCAGAGCAAGGCCTAGCAAGCGGAAAATGATTACGATATTTATCGCTTCTCCTTTTCCTTGAATTTTTACCGGAAGACCGAAGTGTCTTTGTCTGACCCCACCGTCACGTAAATCAAATTGATGATTTTGAAGGAATTTCGATGGTTGCGCTCCGGCCACTGTTTTCTGTGCATTGTTAATGTTGTTTAATTAAGACTTGAAATTTTATGAATCTGAAGGACACGAAGACGATAACAGTTAAACATAGTTGACATTATCTTCGTAACTCCCAACTATAGATTTGGGATACATTTTTCAAAATGGACAGCCCGTGTCGTAATGAGTCGATCGAAGAAAGTATTGACGGTTAGTTAAAATGGTTATATATGTAGCATTTGGTTGCCTTTCAGAGTCGCAATATATTGTAGCTATTCTACTTCGCTAAACGGCTGTTTGTTCTAAGTTCATTTTTCGAGGCTTTTTGAGGCGTAGTTCACGATGACTTTAGGCCCACTTCTTATATCATAAGAGTGAGTCCTAAAATTACTCTGTAATAGCGCGAAATTTCAAAGCTTTCCCAT
Source organism: Varroa jacobsoni (assembly GCF_002532875.2). Taxonomy (NCBI): domain Eukaryota; kingdom Metazoa; phylum Arthropoda; class Arachnida; order Mesostigmata; family Varroidae; genus Varroa; species Varroa jacobsoni. Next base: position 82,391 of record NW_019214081.1, on the reverse strand, counting down.
AAACTACTATCTTAAGTAATTTAAAGTCTTGGGTTCCTCTCCAACGAGAAAATCTTTATCGCCGACGCGGAGGGCAGTCAAAAAACAAGGACCTCTATTGGCCGACACTTACTTTGAGGGTGCGCTCATTTCGACTTGAGGGAAATCTGCTATGTGCAGTTACGTCCTAAAAACATGAATTAGTTAGACCAGCTATATCTTGCCACACCTCGCCCATGAAATCGGAACTGTTAGAAAAGATATAGTGGGCCATTATATAAAGTCTAGCAAAATTTCAGATGGATATTCCAAAGCACCATCTTTCTCTCTATGAAACACAAATTGAACCAAAAAAAAACTTAAAGAGTCTGGAAATATTATTACCGCATCACTCTCGATTGCTATTAAGCAGAGAAGTGCAATAACATTATAATAATAATTAGATAAGTGCGAGATTTCCCCAGAAAAAAAATCGGCCTTGAACTGTCATGGCGTGTATGCGTTATATTTGTATCTCTAGGAGGTAGGCGTTCAAATATATTTTAATAGTTAGGGTGTGAAGAGAAGATTCTACCTTGGAGTAGTACTAATACATACTCATATCGTATATGGGTTTTAGCGCAACGACGTTCGGGTACTAAAAAATTGTATGCTCGACACTTAATTAATTTGCATCCCATGTTTTATGCACCATAGAATTATTTATTTACATTTAATACAAGTAATGGGAAAAAATGGAAAATGTTTAAGCTTTCGAAATTGCCGTAAGTTTTCGTGCTGTAGAAGAGTGCCGGGTAGTAACAGTATCTGTGCAAGTAGCTATTCCTGTGAAGATCTTTGCCAGTCGTTGCGTCGTTTTTCAAAGAATCAAAGAAGAAGAAAAAAGCATAAAAAACCTGCATAGATCTGAAACTCAAGATGACAGGGTGAAACAGTTTCGCATCCACTGAAACACATCGAAAAGGCTAGTTGGGCGTTGGTAACGGTGAGCTATGTGGAAGCGAAATAAATACATATTTATATATATATTTATCACTGTCATATCAGCATCGGTTGATGCCGAAAACACTTCAGCTGCGTCAGTTAGCGACGAAAAATCGCTTAAAGATGCGTACGTGAATTTACGTCCTATTGTTACTGTAACAATGATTAAGTGATGTAAATTTTCCTGCACCTGTTAAGTGTTAGTACCACTCAGATATAATAATAGTTATATACCTGCGAAAGGGTATTTCACTTGCATAGGACAAGGTCGGCTATAAAAGATTCTACGAATACAGACCCGTGAAGAAAAGGAAAAGATAGGGCCCGTTTTCTGTTCCTCTTCAATAAATATCTAATAATTATTCTATTTGCCCCTTGACTGGCCATTCCGTGACCCAACAGATCAAGTCATTAGGACTAATGGGAAACGGTAACGTTTTATTTGATCTGATATGGCCACACTCATGAGTTTTATGCGTGTGCGCTATTTAGATCTATTCTACTTATTAATTAAGCAACTCTGGCAGTATAGAGGGCATCTCATGCCTATCTATGCATGTGTGTCGACCGCTCATCGCGATGGCTCAGGGCAACACCGAAGGAATCCGCTGTTCGATTTTAATCAAGGGGCAAAGATAACACGGAAGTCTTATCTTCATCTCACGCACGCCAGTAGCGATGTAAGGTGCAACTGAGGTACGCAAACACATATTTAGCTGACTTACGCACTACGCGGTTCGAGTCGATATTGTTACGCATGGCGGAACAACACCAGAGCGACAGCCCCTACACCATCTGCCACTACTGCCATTAAGCTACTTCGCGACTCATTATCTTATCTGTTTTACTATGTTCTAGTATAGGAGATGGCATGATGTTCATAAGGGACATACGTGCCGCTATCCGAGATAGACGATAATGAATATTATCTCATGCCATCTCTCGCCATCATCGCAAACCATTTTCTGAGACCACCCATTGTGCGTTGGACGTACAGCAATCGATATAATTGGAAGGGATCAATGAAAAGGAAAGGCAGACAGGGCCATTGGCCAAAAGCATAAGTAACTAAGCGCTGGAAATGTTATTATGGAAAAGATATTATGTGCACGTATTTTGCATGCTGGTCGTACTAACCGTTAGCGTTTATCCTAAAAGGATGTACGGGTTATCTATTAGATAGACGATATCTAGACGGGCAATTTTCAAGTAGACGGACGTAATAATCCGTTCCTATTGGACTTAGGAACATCTGCGGTGTTCTAGGTTTGAAAGCAGGCACAAGCATACTTAGGTTCGTGCTGGGAGCCAGCCGTCTGCAGTGATATTCAACGACGACACCGAACGTAAAGGTTGAAACGTTTATAAGGAAAGGAGTATTGTTTGCGCCTTAAATTTGAGCCCTATTTACTGCCATAACCAGTGGAACTCTTATTAGATTTTTCCGCATGAGCAACTTCAGTAGGGGCCACTTCAAAGATATAATATTCATGCTCAAAAGAGCGATGCATTTAAGTTGTGTTTCCGTTTTGAATCTATCTGTCTCCCATCAGCCGACATAGACAGTCTCAATTCCCTCGTAGCAACCTAACTAGACTAACCGGAATTATGCTCAGTAACCTAAACAGGTTAAAGATTTTTAGTACGCATCTACTAAAGTGGCTAGAGGGTACAATATAGTAAAAACAAAAGTAAAGGAAGTGAAGTGAAAACTTTTGAAGAAACTTTTGGCCCACGGTGGTACCTGATCAGACAGTCACGCTTAATTTGAATCCTGTAAGCGTACGTGGCGCACTCTTAGTAGTGAATATAATCTCATAGTGAATATAATGGATTTCGAAATATGATTTCAAGTTGTCGGGCTGCAGGTGGGCAATACGAGAATTTTCGACTTCTTTTATGCACTACTGGTCATGGAGTTTCATGTGAGTGCTAAAAAGCTCCAGCCCCTAACTCATATGGTCACTAGCTCAAGATTATATGTTTTCAGTCCAGGAAATGTTCGTGCACTTTTCCTTCGCCAACGCTACATTTTAAGCAAACAAGCGGCATTTGAGGCGTTTTACATAATTTTTATATGTTCGAAGTCGTTATCGTCATAAATAAGTAACAGTGCTCAACCACAAGGTACTAAAGTATAACTGAGTAAAGAGGGACTCTTTATACCACGAACGAACTATCCTCTGGTACACATACAGAATCGCGTGACATCTAGATACCTAAGCGGTTTGAAAGCCTGGAATACGTTTTTATTACCACCGTTCACCACCTAAAGATTTCTCAACGTCACTACCTAACGACATGTTCACTCTAGAAGTAACTAGCATTGTGTAAGAAATTCACGAAATTCATCCTATGCAAACAAGTGAGCTTAGGACGATAAAGATATTAAAAGTGATATCACTGCAGTAGTCATTACAAATAAAATGAAAAAACATATTAATCACTTATAATTGATAAAAACGAATCCGATTGATTTATTGTTATGCCCCGACAGTAATATTGGATTTGAAGTTTGTATCAGTGATACAGTGTATCGCATTGGTCAATCGCATTAATATACACGTGACCCGACCCACGTATTTCAGCACCATGGTCAATCGTGTGTCCTGTCTACGCTTCCGCGGACTTGCACTGCTCGTAGATACATGCTTTCATATACGTCGGGTAATATTTAGCACGAAACGGAATTCTGTACTCAAATGAAGGAATACGCAAAAGCCATGAGACTGTCAAACCTTAGAGCCACGTGGCCGCATCACAAAGCAACGTTTACAATCGTCTGATCGTAGTTGCAGGGATAATAGCTTGCGTGAGCGAAAAAAACTCAATTATTGGAGCCTCATCGAAAATGCTGTTTGATGATGTTCTATACGGAATTGCGTTTCTGCCTTGGCAGAGCTTTAAACCATCTTAGATATTATTATTATTTTTAGTCTATTTATAGGTATCTTTATATTATAGAGTAGGAAAGACTGTAGAGCGACCGGATTTGCAGGGTCGAATATTATAGCATTTCAGTTCTATCATGTAAATAGAGATTGCCGGTAGTGGTAGTGGTAAGGCAAATTAAAACTAGTAAGAATCCTGCCACAGCAAAATATAATATAGGCGTTCCAAGTGTATTACTTTTCGTTCATAGGAAGATAAGAAGTGGCTGCTTTGGCCGTGCTACTGTTGTTATGGGACACGGGTTAGATAGCGGCATACATTTTAGATTTAATTTAGAAAAACTTCGAGAAAAAAAAGCTAAGCAATTCGTCCGAGCTTGCCCTTTTCCCAACCGTGTTATTCCAATGATTGGTCAGCGTGGTCGATTAATCTATGCTATATTCTCTGTCATAGGAACTTCCGGCCTACTTGATCGGCGATTCAAATCAAATTCTGTCGAGAATCAATCTTCTCTGAACGGTCACGTTCTCAGAGGTTTCAAGCTTGCGTTGCATTGTCTTCGTCGAATGCGGCCGTACTACTTGCCGGGGACTCTTCTTAACTACACTGATACCATACAGCCATTCTAGAGTAAAACGCCTTTATTAAGCCTTAATTATTTACTAGCAGTATGCATGTTTGGTGTGCGGTCTGCTTTGCTGATTAGGAGAAGTATATACATGAACCTATACGTGCATGGACTGGTAGCTTTAAAATGTGTGCAATAATATATGTTTAAGCTTCTACCTTTCCGTATGCTTCATCTATCATAAATACTACCTACGCAAGCGATACGCTCATTCATCGTTGATATTAGTTTCGAACTTTGGGCGTATATTTGACGTATGATGTCCAGTTATTAGATTTCCTCAATAATGTAATACGCCCTGTCACAATTTAATAAAATTGCATAGTACACAAGATATGATAGGATCAGCTCTGGTAACTAAAGATAGCTTTTGTATCGTCCTCACTAGCTAAAGTCAAAGTGCATCGCTCTTCCGATGCCATTAGAATCATGCATTACATATGCGTGGTCGTGACTCCATTCTATTCCTTTAGTAATGATACATCGACCGTATCTTGAATATGAGTAAAACGGAGCTAACCGTACGAAATATTGAATGCGAACTTTCTATAGTGTTAAACAAGGACCATAATCTCATACAAAATATGGTATGCGATATTCTAATGTTCCTTTTCCATATCGTGTTTATAAATTTGAACTTTATTCTGAGCCTTCCGCACCGATCTCACGTCGTAGAGTGTAGAGCTTTTTACTGCATGATCGAGGTCAGCTCCATAAAGCCTGTGATTGCTTTCATTTAGACAAACGTTCCAGCATTTTTCCTTTGGCTTTTTTTTCGGCCGACCATTGCAGTTGCTTGAGCTTTACTTTCCGCCGTCACAGCAACAGCCGCGATAAGCCAGTGTCTGCATAGAAAATTTCGTCTCTCTCTCTCTCTCTCTCTCGCTATATATATATCCTTTCGATTCGTTCTGCCCCTCTTTGTCTCTTTCCATCTCTGTTGTTTGTTTGTTGGAACCTGAAAATGTAACAGTTCTTTCGTCTTTTTTTTAGAAGGAAAATGGAGAAGAGAGTACTTTCCATGCACGTCCATTTTAGACAGAATCGATATCTCCATATACGTCCAGATACTATAGGATAAAACATCTTTTCTTGCATGCCAGGCTTACATTGTTGCTACGCTTTGGAAAATCCACTGACGGTTCAATTCGACCGAGTGCATCTATTTGGGTACCGTTAGCTACTAGTGTTAAACCAGGTTTTTCGGGGAAAAGGCAGTACATAGCTTCATAGTTTACGTTATACTGACGCAAAACCATCGGTATACCTATTTCCCCTGCAAGAGATGCGTGAAGGGCGTTTAGAGCTAGAAAAAGAACTAGCTGACAGGATGGCTGATTATAAAAAAAACGATGACAAAAGGGGGAAAGAGTAAACATAACGCCAGAACGAGGTTTCTGTTTTCTGTTTGGACGTCCAGTAGAAAAAAACTGAGCTTGCCTGAAAGGTGTTTTTGTTAATAAATTGCGACTATATTGAAAGCTCCTCACAGTCACTAGCCCGTGCCTACCCGTTATTTATACTACGAAACTCAAATTGATACAACGACGGAAAGGTGAAGCGATTCGGATATATTTACAACAAGCAACAAAAAAACATTATAGAAATAATCGATATTTGTAAGTAGAAACGGGTGTTTTTTTTTCGTGTTCAAATAACAAAGGTGACGAAAAGCAGGGTTGTCTTGTTTTTCGTCAAAAATTTGTGGACGAATTGATTGAGTTTAGAAGTCTTCCACAACAAAAACGTGACCCTTGTAGTACAGATACAGCGTAACGTAAACAATATATACACATATGTCTCTATTTTTCCCACTGTTTCCTCAGCAGTACCTTCAGGACCTGTAAGGAAAAGTTTTATTGAGATCAGCTTCGCTTTGCCGAACAGACATGTAGCGCAGCAAAGTAGCTTCAAAGACACCAAAAAGTGTAATGTGTAGTAAAATTTTAGTCTATTGAAACAACGGCGGTTTATAAATTACTTAACCGTCAGTAAGGGACTCGCGCCTTTGTCGCTGAGGTCAGGGCAGTTTTATTGTTTCCGTGTGTGAACCTCATCAGATTTATGACTCCTATGTACATCTAACGTAATCTCGTCATTGTCAAACCATGGACAAAGATCAGATAGAAAAGAGCCAGTTTTAGAATGTACAGCGGTAGCAAACGTGTAAGCATGAGCATCAGAAAGCCTACAAGCAGAAAAAATGATCTGAAGGCAAATGACTGACTGACCGAGAAATGAACGACCTACGTATCTACCGATCTACGTTGACAGACCTCTTCCTTGACATCATGGCGCTCATTCTAGAACAGCCTCCGGCGGCTGCAATGGCATCGGGCACTAAGCAACTGCCCTCCGAACACTGTATGTCTTTTCCAGAATCTTAATTTTAAAATTCAGCTGCTGTTACTCTTTTCCTGCTACAGCTATTATGGACCATTTATTGCCCTTCCTCTCTGCGCCAACTCCATCTATATGGTCTCATATCAGCCACTGGTAAGTAACCGCTATCACTACCATCGACGAGTCAGTTGATAGACCTGTCTCTTTGTCAGCGTTCTTGGATCACGAGACTTGCGTGCTAGTATAGCAGATAGAAAAACTGAGAAGTGTTGGTCGTCGCCCCTTCGGGGCCTGTGCTCGCATAGGGCATCAGTGATGAAAGGAGCCAGCCTAAAATGTGTCACGATAATAGAAACTGGCAAACGGATTTGATTGTATCTCAGTATACAAATTACAACTGCTAGCGTCACTGGCCCTAATTCTGCTTCTACTATGAGCACTGGAACGATTAAACCCGGCGCTATCTGTCACCAGATGGCCTCGGGCGCAACCGCCGAACAACCGAAGGAAAACTGTGCATCGAAAAGAACACATAAACAGATCCAACGGAAAGGGCAAAACATTGACGTCCAACCCAGTAACTACGGGAAAGCAATATAGGAATTCAGGAAAGTAGGCAAATGAACGATAGGCGATAAATGGCAGTCCTATAAACAGTCATCACCGATTCTGCAGACGCCTTTAGCCAACGCTCGACCACAACTACCTCTACAGAAACAATTGTTGCACAATCGTATGATCATGTTGCTTCGAACGAGGAGGGCTTATCTACAAGCAGAGTGATGGAGAAAGGAGCCCTGCGAAAGGAAATGATCAGCTGATGAATAGACGCGGCAACAACTGCAATAAAGGCGGCGACGACGACGACGACGATAACTGCTGATGCTGCTTGAAGTGACTGGCACAACTTTGTCACCTTTGAATGGATCAAAGAACAGTCGTAGATGATCACACTTGGAAGAGCGTTGCTGATAAACCCAACCAGAGGGTCTTGTCTGAAAAAACATCATCATGCTGCTCACGTTATGGCAACGTTCCAAGTTCGCAGCGGTATCGGTTTTATCGTCAGCCTATGTTGTCTATGTAATACGTTATATGCGGTGCCAAAAGTAGCAATAGTATTCTCTGTCACGCCTCAGGTCTTTTCAAGATGGAGCGTCTTATTTTTAGCCCACACAGGCACTCATACATGCACATAAGTATGCATGCATCAGAGACGTGTACAGTGTCGTACAATGGAAACACGAAAAAGAACGATACTTTTTCCCGATTCATCTTTCCTTCGAGTAAACTCACAGGGCTTTCCCTGCTTTCTGTGATCGTTTTGTGCATGGAGTTCGAGTAAGTTTAAAATTATGTTGAATTCTCAGTTTAGCAACGACTACTATTAGCAAGGGAGAAGTGCCTTTGTTGTTTGTTCCATAGTTACTGCAGATCGGCAGCCTATAAGCACTTTAAGCATCGTCAGCTGGTGAAGTTGCAACAGATGTGAAAGCGTTACCACAGTCATCTAAAAGCTAATGGCCAAAGCAGCCAGTAACGTCGAAACGGAACACGCTTCGATGAGCTACAGGATTTAGGTTTGCAAAGCTGTGGGACTGGCGACAAGCAGACAGAAGCGAAGGATGCCGGCACAGCTGAAAGGCTTGAGCCTTGAAGGCAAGTAACGAATCTTCTTGCTTTTCTTTGTTTTCTTTTTTTTTCTCTGTCGGCCAAAGCAGCTGCGTCTTCATGACAGGCACGCCGAAATTCTACCAGCGCGGCCCAGTCAGCGACTGCGTCACGTGCAGTAGGTGATAGATTACTCATGGCGACTGCAACAGCGGTGGCGGTGGCAGCCAGCACAGACTAGGTTTATTTACTATCACATCGCATAGTCGATGATATTTGTTTTCTTCAATTTCAACGGTGTGTGATCGTATGTAATGTGTCAGTTGGAACTTCGACGCTGATGGCGCTGCAGGCGGCTACCGTGGCGCTAGTAATGCCGTTCACAGCCAATCGGGATTCGAAGCACTTGCTGCGCGAAACGTATGCCGCTGAAAGTTTGTAAACAGCAGGTAGTTGGATATGTGAGAAATCGAACCAACGAATGAAACGAGTATGTCAAAAAAAACACTATCAAAAAGAAGATAATATCGAGCATACACTTACCAATGTGCATTGGCTGTCATGTCTGGTAATAATAACATGTCTAATAGGCAACCCCTACTTTTTTCTAATCTGAAATCAGAAGGAAAACGAAAAAAAGAAAGAAATATTCCGTAAGCGTAATAACTAGAATATAATAAGTGCAGGTATAGCGACTTTCATGTTGTCGCGTTGTCATGGGCATAGTAACAGCAAAAATAGATGCAATGACAGAAGTTCATGTTTCCAAGATTACTTCATCGCTACATAGAACAGAAGTTATAGGAAAATTAATTGTGGAAAACAAAGTCTAAATCACTGCCCAAACGAAACGAAATTCGCTGTTAAACATGTTAAAGGTGGCAATGCGAGTTCAATTTTTAATAATTATATATTATTAAACATTACAAAAGGATTTTTTCAAATGCCTTACAGTGTTTCGTAAATTTACCCAATATATTCTATTATACTTTAACTAGTCGTACATATAATTGCTTCGTACTCTAAACTGATCCAAATTATTGATAATTATTGAGGATGTATTTCTCAAATCGAACAGATCGATCCCCCTGGCACAGGTCAAAAAGGAAATCGCCAGATAGCACTTTGTTGGCTTTCTGTTTCCGACGAAGTCACTAGATTTTACCAATCAAAAATTAAAAGACAATAGAGTTTAATTTCGGTGCAAGCTAATCAAGTGTGTGCCTTCAATTAAGTACAATAATTCATGGGGCACGTGACGAAATACTGATCAACGATTGTCTAAATTGAATGAATTCACTCGTATAGCTTATATTTAGTTGGCTATAACAAGCTGTCGTAGCTTTCCACAGTGTTAGCCTGTGATATCAATGTGCCAATGTCGCACTTTTTTTAGACGCTTTCTCTGCCCTTCATGCTTCACTCCCTGAACCTTTACTATGTCAAGAACGTCAGCAATATGAGAGGCTGATTGCCAGCGAGAGTGTCCGGACGCCAGTGATAGCCTTCGCCGGTCAGTAAAAAATGGTGCTATGCCCAGTTTATTTCACCAGCTACTGGAAGGACACAATATGTCAAGCACGTATATCTGCCATTGAAAGAGGGTCCCCCAAGTGTGATGTATGGCAAACGGTCCAGACTATATAGACGGCAAGGTCACTTGCGGATACAGTTGTAGTGTCGTGCCTGAGCTTCCGTCCTTCTACGTCAGGTAGGTGTACCTTGAAACATTTAGGCCAATAAACAGTACAAGGTTTTTCATATGAGCTACAGAATTGTACCACTATCTCGTCACAGTGATATTGACTAGATATAGTATTGATTAGTCACCGACTCATCAGAATCACTCGTTTACAACACTAAAACAATACGTATACATGTTCGAATCCTTAGGTAGGTTGACACGCGCGTCGTCGCAAGCATTCTCTAGAACAAGGCGCACACTATGGGCTGAAATGATCATTTGCCTGATCTCCAATGACGCGTGGAGCAGAAGGATCGAACATTCGAGGACAGCGACATCGCCTCGATGAGATGTACGGACGCTATACGTAGGGGCACTACTCGATTTCGTTCCGTTCGATTGGCGGCTGTTTACTAGATAGCGGAGCATTACTGGGACAATCTGCTATTTTATGTCTTAGTTCTTCCTTCGCATCGTTGCAAATGTAGAACCGTTAAAGGCCGCCAGTGATTGTTGGCCGTGTATGTAGAATGTAATATGTCACGTAAACTAGACAGCCGTCAAGATGGCTTGTCAAATGGAACGTAGCTATCCGACGCGTTCGACTGTGTTACTACTAATGGTATAAACACTGGAAAACAACTGTTCCTTGTGCACTGCTCCAATCTCAGTAGACATAATGCACATGCTACAGTTGCTTGTGTTCATAGATAAAACAAACGTTAAACAACGTTCGATGTAGAGATGCGACATCGTATCTGCTAGGGTATTTCTTTGGCCAATGCCTTCTGCGCAAATCTGTTCGTTGCACATGAGAAATATGAAAAATTCATGTAATCTTATCGTTCGTCTTTCATATCTTAACATTGCGGATGGCTAGTATATGTCAGTTACAGCTTCCCCTTAGATATACAGATAAATATATTAAGTTGTTCTGAAAATAAGGACGGTGTGCCTCTTCTCTGCGCTTTTGTTTGTTCATAGAAGTAATTATTTATGTTGGCGGGACCAGATCCGACCGCTGGGCTGCGGTTCTGTATTGCACTGGGACGTGATCAATCGTTCCTTTCTGGTGGCATATACAAAGAATTGAACCCATCGCGGTAAGAAACCAGGTTTCAATCGGTTGTCATAGTTGGCGTTGCACATTTAACATCAAGGTGATCCATTTGAATAGTTTAGTCTGTCCTCGTAATCGTTGTGTCGTAATGAGCCACTTCAATATGCGGATATGTACTGGATTCAAGGAGTACTACAAGGATTTCATCTCGCCGAAAGTGAAAAGGCCCGCGATACAGGAACTCATTGATTTATGTGCCTCTGAGCAATAGATATAGGTTTTTTAACAATAATAGCAGCGTTTCCGTGTAATAATTCAGTAGTAGCTTGTCTGGGAATCATAAGAATACGGGTAATCCAGAAATAAGACAGACACTCGTTTAAAGTAATGCTTCTTACTCGGCAATAGATTCGAAGCATTTAGTGATAGTATACTGATCTTAAAATTTGTGATATTTTGTAAGTTAATTTTGTAAACTGATGCGTACACGACGCTGACATAGAAGTACGATATTGATCGGCGCTAGTTTAGACGGCGGAAGGACAAGATTAGAGATCTTCCTCTGTCACGTGATGTTGTCAGCACAAAAACAAAAGCCTGCGCAGAAACTTTACAGTATTTTCAGCATACGTACTAGTACAACATACTAGTAGCATACGTTTTCAATTGAATATCGGTAACCAAACTCACTTGAATCCCAATGAAAGCAAACTGCTACCTTCATTCGACTGGTGGAACCATTGATGTTCCGGTTGCCTATACGGTAAAAAATCTTCGACTAAACAGTCCTAGTAGGTGTAATACTGGTCGTAGTAGTGCTACTGGCAGCGGCAATAAGACGGAGCTCGAGCGTTCTCCAAAGGAACGTCAACTTTAATGAACGTGTTCGCCACGTGCGATAATTGACGTATGTTCATACTGTAAAAAACACTGACTGGTGCGCGCGTGGGTACAGGATGAAAGGCGGGATGCGGACTCCGATATTCTTGGAATAACTCGATAGGTGCAGCTTAGCTTGACGTCCCCAGCTCACATATAAAGTGTCAACAGTAACATTAGCAGTACGTGTTACGCCTCGACAGTGGCCCGCTTACCTGAGCAGACGCTTTGCGGTGCCATGGAAACACAAAATGGCGACATACAAAGCCGATTACTTCTTGCAAATTACGGCTAGCGTCGATCTGATAGGCTATCACTATCAATACGGTCGCACATAGGCAGATACAGAAGCGGGTGCAGCTGGAACTCGTTGTTCATCCTGCGACGAATACTCGTGGCCAGTCGACAGACGGATCGATGCCTCTGCAACAAACCGAAGTAATAAGTAACTATTTATGTCCGCAAGATTCAGCTGAGACCAAGCGGCCACTACAGCTGTTACCGTGACGATTAAGCGAACTAGGCCAGCTATCGGGAATCATTTCTGTTCAATTCAACTGACTTTTTTCATATATTTCTTCGTATAATTTTAGTCGACCAGATACTTCACCGGCTTTTGGGGTAGAATGAAAAGCTGCCGGTACGTGAATGAAGTGAAACACGGCGCTTCTTTTTTTTTATGAGTTTTCGTATTAACGGTGTTCAATGATAGGGCAGTCAGGAGTTAAGGTTTAGTATTTAGGATTTGTAATAAGACTTCATGTGGATGCGGGTGAAAACAAAGAGAGACTAGTAGCAAAAATGTAGTGCCTACAATGCTTATACTCACTTTGACACTCGTGTGGTGTACAGTTGTTCAGTGATTCGGATAATAGTAAAATACATTGAGAGACAAACTATTTATTAAATACAGCATCTGTTATAGTCACGGGCAACCATATAAATGTTCGACCTTTATTGAAATATACACGTCGCCTTCGTATTTTCGATCTTCTGTGTTATGAGTTTGACACCCGGTATCGCCACTAGACTCCCAGCACGAAATGAAATGTGTCTATACCCGGTCCGAACCTAAACTACAATGGGTCCACCGAGCTACCACGGAGAGGCCATCCGATGGTCTATTATTCATAAAACGTCAGGTCCATTAACTGCAAAAAAGTCCATTTACTACTAAATGCAGTAAAAAAGTGAATTTTAATTGAATCCCTGATAGATTGTCTTGCTATCATAGTAAAAACATCGCGCACCTACACAGTGTTATACATTGCGAGAGCTAAAAGATTCGGCAGCTTTGCAGCCATAGATATCACATACGGAGACGGCGAATTAATTCGAATAATGACCCGATGATCTATGTTTTGTTTGGTGAAATCTAACGATTACGAGCATAGTGCTTTTAATCACAGGGGGCGCTGCTATGCAAAATATCCATAACACTAGATATACAATTATAGTTCCTATTGCAAATAATAGTGAGTGAAAATGCTCTACTGTGCCATTCATTCATAATAACGCGGTGTCCGTTTGAAAAATGAATAGTAGGGAGTGGGCATTTACTTAAAGAGTGTAGCGTAAGAATTTAACGCGTACCTAATTTACAAATTTGAGCCGCATGACTACATATTTATGATGAATGCTGCCATGATTCTGGCAGGTAAGACATCGCCATTACTTAAGACAGGCCTATGGAAACAAATCAAAATGATCATTCTCTGTCTGCTAAATCGATATATACCTAGTGCAATTAATGATAGCAAAGGCAAATATTGAACGCATCGTTACTAGAACTATAGCTTTGTCGTATTCAGCTACTTCCTTTTAACAGATATGCCTCGTTGCCTGTATGACATTTTCGGTAATCCAAGAAGAAATTCAATTCTTTAGCGTTTGTTCGAGCAACGTTAATAATGAAACTTATATACGCTGTACTCTTTCAAACATTGCGGTAAGCTTGTGTATGAACAATCCGTAAACCGTAAGAGTCCTGTAGCAGGAAGCTGAAATGAAGGTTTTTCAGGATGTTTGTATTAATTAGTGCATCCTTCTAGATATATGCTGTTTAACTAGTTAGCCGAATTACATAGAGTTCTGCGAAACCCATTTCTATGCAATTTTTCAGAACGTTAGACGATATCGCAACTGAAACCATGGAAAATCCATCAAATATCAAATTTTGTTTAACATTCATTTAATCTTAGCTTATTGAAATCTAGCATGTCACTGACGTCGACGAATCACGTGCAGTTAGAATGAGCTTTGAGATTCTGAGATAACATCAACTCATTGAGCTGTCAGCGTACATTGTCGGCATCCTAGAATTTTGCATGATATAGCTTATGCGGAACGGAAACTCTTCGGAGTTAAATGCTGGCTCGTTATCGGACCGGAAATCTCCGAAATGCAAGGCTTTCAAACGGCCGAAATATCCTGATACTAAAATGAAGGAGCAACAATCTCACTGTTGAAGCTTATGTAGACGTATATTGGCAGTAGGTATTGCCCGTTCAAAAACGGCCGTTATTTTCCGTGACAAAAAAGACAGATTTATCAAAAATTAGTTCCAAACCCAACAAAAAGCTGTTCTAATTAATTTAATCCGAGTTTCTCTTCTTCGAAGATTTTTCGGTCTATCTTGTAAAAGTCTTTTGCGGAAATAGCATGAGCCGTCGCTATGGGCAGGTGAGAGGTTCGCGTGTTTTGTTTTGTTTCTTATCTTAGTGAAGGTTCGTCGTTTTAATATGATTCGTCAAATATTTACAAAGTATCTTCTAGGACGCGTTCGAAGTAATTGGAAGTTTCAAAATAATGGGTGCATGTATTTGTTGAAACGTGACTATAACCTGTACCTTTTAAGCGTGTTTTTAGGAAGAAATGCTGTGCGGAACGTTTAGTGTATAGCCTGCTTTAGTATATTTTATCCATTCAGTACTGTTCATATCACTCTGGACAAGTGGATGGTGTATATCTATTGGCGTAGGAGGTAGTGACGGTGGCGGTAACATATAATGCTACACCCCATTTACGAATTACCTCAATTGTTCAATTGGACAGGGCAGACCGTTAAGCGACGAGACATTCTCATGATGACCAGCCCGTGTCTTATCTCCCGTGTTACCGAACAAACGTTCATTGCATTGTTTCGTTGTCCTTCTTCGTAGTTAGCTGCTACTAACAGCTAAACACAGAGCTTTTGTGGGATCACGATCATCACCACCACCCATGTCTCAACGAGGTTATTTACCGACTGTCGTACATGCTTAAGGGCAACTGAACGCTTCAGGGTCGTTGCCCGCTAATCAAGCGACTCAGTCAGACGACTGACTAACTTTGATCTTGAGGAAAGAACATAACTGGGCTAGCATGAAGGCATAAATGGACGAATGATTTTTATTAAACATCCAGTGATGGGGGTAGTAGAAGTACTGCACCCTTGCAAACTCATTTGGTCCCTTTGTCACCTACACCTGACTTCTTTGTGGCTGGGAGAAGAAATGGCGCTTTAAGGGTACGCTATTTGCCGTTTGTCTTTCTGGTTCCGACACTACGTCGCTTTTAGTCTTAAGTTGGTGGGAGCTGGCCTGATCTTTACTAAGACTTTTTTGCATTCTAGCCGTTACTTTAAATGAAATCCTTGCAAAGACAAAAGCCATTAATAACTAGCTGGGATTAGAAATAAATATCCAGCGCAGCCATTGGGAGGTGATTATTTGTACTATATATACTGCAGTTTTAGATGGCTCTACACATCTTCGGCAACAGACTTCTAATATTAATAAGTTTCTATTTTTAGCCTAGCTCTCTGGCAATAATTGATTGCCACTCATGCGAGGCACAGTCAAAAGTGATCGCCCCCATACCACTTCTTCAGATTCTATTTTTAAAAATTTCCTTACCCAGGCGCTTCGTTTGCAAGGTTAGAAAGGAACTGTGCCTGGGGTTCTCCTTGGCGTTGGGTGCTTCATTTTTGGTCAAAGTGGAATAAAAGTTGAATGGAACAGAACGGACAGTTACATCTTTAAGGATCCCCAAGTGCTTCTGGGAATTCAATGCCGACGCTGAAGAAAGCCTCACGATGCCCTGAGTATGGCCGCTCGCTATTTCCCTTGCATCGCCTATTTTACGACCTAGATTTTTCAAAGAAAGCAGCTACGGTTTCCCGATTTAAACGTAAGACATTGAGGCTTGCAAGTTTTACTTTCCTGGGTAAACTTAATTTCCAGCAGAGATCAAACCAGAAACGGCTATTACAACACTGTAATGAAGCTATAACAGCGAATTCAATAAACTGACTTCATTTACAAAATAGGAAAAAAAAACAATTTTGGGACATCTCAATGGCCACACTTACCAGTGACGTTATAGAAGTAGCGTCGGCTTGAAGTACCCTGGACACTTGGGAGTACAGCCACTAGAGGCTTTTTTGACAAGGGAAAGCTTTACCAGGTCAAACGGCCTAAGGAGGTAAATGGCTGTAGTCACTATCACGTCCTGAAAAAAAAAGAAAACTGACTTTCTTCTTTTAGCTAGAAGCTCTAAAAAATTCTACCGCTACTGGACCTTCGATTTTTCATTTTTTAGTATATTCGAAGTATCGCTATCGCCCAACCTTGTTTTACAACCGAGCAGCTTCCCGTCGCTTCGTAAGAGCGAAGAAAAAGGAAATACCTTATTTTACTTTTTATTGAAACCAGGCACCTTCAGTGAACTCGTGTTAATAGGCTTGATGTACAGCGTCACCTGGATTTCATGCGTTGCCTTTATTTCTTGCATGGTCACTGGATAGATTTCTTTATTTTTTTATTTATTCTAAAGAACATGAGAATTTTGCTAGAGTAGCGTATTCTCTTACATTTAGCTAGACACTTTACAGGATAAGCACCCGCTTATGTGCGTGCGTTTATGCAATGTTTTTGCGGCATCACGAAGTGGTAACTTAATGATACGGCTAATTCACTAAAATTAAGGCGTTTCATATTCATTAGGTTTCATAGACTAAGTACCATTACCACAGGATCTCAGCGAGTAATATTGCTCCTGTGCTGGAAATGCCTTAGCCAGATTTAAATGGTTACTATGGCCACCGTGGATAAGGTCGGCCAGCCAAAAAGGTGCCCAAAATTAAAAAGATGAGTACAAGGAATTCGAGCCATCATTCTGATGGTACGTGGCCATATCACGCCACAGAATATTTTTAAATATTTTTTTTCACTGGAACCAAACGGTTCTCTGTACATTTGTATTTTTTATTTGTACTTCGTGTGCTCGTATACCCTTTTTTCCCTGATTTTATTATCGCACCCCATCGTAAATTTGTATGCTTACTTTGAGCTGACTATTCGCCCGTCTTAGGTGACTATTTCTGATCAAGTGAGTGGTATTTTTCGTAGCAGTTAAGTCGAGATGCGGGTCGGATAAAAGTGTCAAGTGTCCCTTCTATCAGCCTTTTCCAGTGTCCCGACTTCCGATACAGTTGCTAGGAGTACCAGGCCCAATGACTACGTATTTCTAACGAAAAAAGTGGGGCGACGGGATTGTGTAAGAAGCGTTTGAGGTCTAGCTATAGAAATGGGCGGCTGATGAAGCAGGACAACAAGGGAGGACCGGCGTCTTTCCAAGACGAAGTCGCCTCTCCCTCTATTTCCTCGTTACGGTCCTCTTCGTTCGTATTGTTGTCATTGTTATTTTTTCCCAGTTTGCCCTTTTTGTCTTCTTTGTCCTCGACCTTCTCTCTCATCTTACTGGCCGTCCCGTCTACCGCCCCAAAACTTCTTGTAACCCGCCACGGCCTCTACGCTGGACCCGCACCAAAGGTTTCTTTTTGCTTTTTCAGCGAAATGTCGGCTACCCCCCCCCCCCGCCCCCCCTTCACCTTAGTGTCCTTAACTTTTTCATTTACTACTTGTTGCCTGACGTTGTGTTTGCTCAAAACATGAAAAGACATCGACAGACGCGTCGAACATCATGCAGAACCAAATCCAGCTGAATGTAGCTCAGGAAACCTAAGCAGCTGAAAGGCCAAAGTAGAATAGGCCGAAAAAAACTACTAGAGCGCGCGGTCCTTCAAGCCCGATTGTGCCGTTACAGCCAGCTTTTTCTTTTACCTGCTGCTATGGCTGCTTAAACTTTTTTTAGCCTTCACTAGCGCCTTCGGCAGCATACTCTCTGATGCCGATGCATGCGCGCCTTTTGGCACCTCCGTTTTGCCTAGCCCTGTATTCTTGACTCGAAGAGCTTCTTCAACTCGGGCGCCGTCCTGCGAGGGAGGAATAGCGAGCTGATTGTGTCGTACCGGTTGTTTTCTAAATGGATTCGTTTTTGTGGCCTAGTCTCTGCTAAAAACGACAGGGGAGGAAAGAGGACGAGGCGAAGAGAAGAACAAGACAGAAATTGTAAGCAAATGGTACGTCGGGACTCTTTTGCTTTTTGTGTTTGCTGAGAAAACGTTTGGTCTCACTAGTTACACTGAAAAGGGATACCTAGAGAGAAAAAAGGGACAGGCCTGAATTTAGTGTGCTTTTGAATTAGGATATTACAAGATTATGACCAAGTTCTGGGAATTGAAACTCACCTGGGCTTTCCTTTAGCACCTGCTTCTGGCTGAAGAATAGGCATTCAGACTAAAAGTGATAACGATACAACGAAATTCTTAACGATGTCGTGCGAATTAGGTTATAATATATCTAGTCGACTGAATATTTTACATAATCGATTAGATGATGAACGATTTTAGTTTCTTAGAACGCTCATATCTTTAAATTGTACTAAAAACCGGTACTAAACCGGCTATTTATATTATGTATCCTAAAGATGGTACAAAGTCTAGAAAATGATGTAGAACTAAAGGCTTGCAATGTATTATTACCTATGTCACGGAACTAGAAATGAATTTTGTCTAATTCTACTGCATGGTATCTTCTGTAGCAGATTCTGTAGCACTGTAGATGACTGTGGTGAGCGAAAACAATGTCTTGTGTAACCTTTGCCAGGCGCCAGTTCGCCGGTTCTCCTTTATGAAATCGGTTTAGCACAATGCTGGACTGTTATAGATAGTACTTCTGCTCGTTAGCTTTTAATGAAAAGGTCTCATCTTACGTGACATGGCCGGAGCGTATGCTGCGCGTTTGGCAAACGGATCAGAAGCAAATTCGGTGCAATATAAACTTACGCTCTATATAGTTTCTTTTTTATATGCTGTTCTTTTTTGTTTCGTATTTAGAGCTGACTCTGTAGGGACGTCACAGCGATTACTTGGTGTATGTCGTTAAAAGTAGCAATGCCAACAAATACCTATTTACTACGACGGCTTCTAGTCGTGTAGATGTTTTTGCTATTACTGCTGATAGATATTTGAGTCGTAAATTTGTGCTTACGAGATACGCGTTCGTCATCCAATCAAGTTGTGGCGTTTCGAATTTTTTTCCTCATTTTGTCTTGTTGCTCTTAGAAAAGGTGTTTTTAAAAAAGGCTCTTGAAAAAGGAGCTACGACAAGAAAAAACGCGACGAATCGAATCAAACAAAAGCCACCTTTATGATAGGTATAATCCTTAGAAGATAATTATACTATATTTATGCATTGAATCGGCGCCGACGTCACCGTTGACAAATACGTTCGAGCTTAATTTTTGTTCGGCAAGGTTTTCACTCCTCAAAAGCGCCTTCATGGCTAATGGCTAAAACTAATAAAATGCATTTGTTACACGTTAGTCATGGTTGTAAACATACATACATACATACATACATACGGGGCACGAAGTAACGTTACCGGCGTCATCACCATCACAGAAATAAAAACAAGAGTCTGTAAAAACCGAACATATACGACAGTATGTATAATGTATATATATATATATATATATATATGCATGTGTCATACATGTGAAAATAGGAAAGAGGACATCAGAAGGATGAAATAAAACAGGTTATCGTAGGCTACATTCTATGAACTGCTATTGCAAATGCATACACTCTATGTAATACTACCTCAGGAATAGTTCGTGTCACCTTATCCAGTAAATTTATACGTGCCCAAACGCGCCTAACGAGATGAGATATTGCCGGCTCGTTTTGGCTTATATCTTTTCCGGTTACTCGATTTCGGGCGTATATTTCGTGTCGTTGTTAATGTCGTTTCGTCTATGTTGCTTCTGATCATGTTTGTACGGCGGATGTTACCTGTCGGGGACATAACTTTCCTAGCAGACCTCTAGTTTTTTATTTTCTGTACTTATCAAGGTACCCAGCAGCTAACCAGCAATCTTGGATAGTGTTATTGGTCGTGTGGTGAAAAAAACGCGTTTACCCGTTGTCTCGGTTGGACTATATATCTGCGTGGATATATTGCAGATACTGTGTACAAGTCTGCGAATAAAAAGATGAGAACTTTCATCAGCAGGGTAATATCTTATTGAGGCCAGTCTTTCAAACTGAGTCGGTTGTTAGCTTTAGCACGCTTCTAAACATTTCCTTTCGTGAATTCTGAAATGAAACGTTACTTGGTTGAAAATGTCACGGTATAAAATTAGCCCGACAAAGTTAGCAAAAAAGCCAGGCGTACTGCTATGATAGGCGACTGGATAGCTACTAAGAGTACTGCGCTTGTTGCGGTGGCGATTTCTATAGCGGAGTGAACCTGTCTTCTGATAAAAGTCTCTATTGATGCCACCGTCGCTTCTGTTCCTCACGAAGATGTCAAAGAGCATGCCGTGCAATCCACGAGTGCTGCCAATCCGTCGCTCCAAATACGCAGCAGGCGCGAAATGATCTTAAAGTTATAGTGGGAATATTATCAACGATACACATATCTCTATAGAGGAAATGGGGTCTATTTGGGTTATTATCAGTGTATCTGGATCGCATTATGACTTAAGGACAGATGTGGCGCCAAAGGTGGTGAGCGCTCGATATAATTACTCAACTTGTAGTTCACCAACGATACACTGGACGTTTGTTTTGTGAGTTAGTGCTTACATAGTGTTATTTAGAATGTATAGGTATTCATAATTTAGCGAAAACTAGCTGCACACCTGGATTGAAGTACACGAAGCTGGGGATCGAACAGCTCCAATACCTTTTGCAGTTGCAAAGATCACGTTATCTCCCTTCAAGCGGCAAATGAATGCAAAACAAGTTCCTCTCGCTCTCTAGCCTTAGCCTCCTTTTAAGTTCCTCCACACCTCTGTGCGATTGCTAACGAGCCGCGTTACGGCTAAACATTACATATATATTCTCATACCGATATTGTATATACGTATATGAACCCGACTATAGATGACAGGAAAACAAAAATTATTTGATACGGTTTATTTTAGTTGGGGCCGCAAAGCGCGTTGTGTATTACTTTAAGCACAAATGGAAAGATCTAACTTGTGTGTGCTGCCTATCAAAACAAGGGCGTAATAACAGACTGCGGTTATCGGCTATTTGATTCGGTTCATGTTGCAAGTAAAATAATATAAAAACGAGTTGACCACAACTATCAATACCACCACACACATTTCTGCGCCTCCGATATCGTCATTGGTTCATCCATGACCTGAGGAAGGTCCGTCTTTCTGCTGTTGCTATGAATCGAAATAAAAACAACATAGCAATACATGCACAGGAAACCGATGCCGAATGAGCCCCGACTACGCGAGTTGACTGCGAAATTGGGTCGTGTCGCTTAAAATCGAAACTTACCAACGGTTGGTTGGCATTTGTCCTGTTTATGAATTATAAAATGGATCAAATCAGAATGCTGGAGTAGTCTTTTTTTGATAACACAATAAATATGATTGGGCATACTCTACGAGCTATTGTCTATTGCTAGTGCGAATCTATGGCACCCGTAAAATATAACTGTAGTAAATGTGAATTTGTTACAAAAGTACTATTGAAATATTCTAAAAACAAGGATCGCTAATTTATAATTTAGCATAGCACAAACCATATACCAATCTAAGTGTTTCATTAAGGCCTTGCCGATTTGTCTTCGGTGACTCAGCTTGCTAAATTTCGGCTCACTAAACTTTGAAGTCTGAAGATATTCTCGCGCACAAAACTGACGGTTGTTATTATTTCTTTGAAATATAATTTTGTTCTTGCTACAAAGTGGAACCCTCGAGCTTTGTATGCAAATGATACGACGCCCCGAAAAGTATTCAAATCGCATAAAACTTAGAATTGCTTTCAATGAAGATCACTGCCGATATCACTTTTGTCGAACTATTGTGTGGGGTGCGTTTACGTCCCTATAAATATGTAGAACTTTGATACGTTCAAGGATCCGCTATGAAGGAGCTCCTGAGGCCATACTCATATATATAAACTAACCGCGATATGCTAGTGCTGGTTCACCGTGGAGAAGAACTCCGTTGATGCTAATACTCTGACTATTGCGAGCTTCTTTCAAGTACACCCCTTACTACACTTGCATAATCTTATATATTTAAGCCTTAATGACTTGAAGCTAATTAATTACTTAAGCCTGTCTCGCACGCAAGGTATACGCGTAGAGCCTATCATCATGTGATACTTCAGCTAAATGATTACTTCTATAGCCTGTTATCATTATAGTTATTTATTTCAGTTAATCATGTAAATGGGCTTTCCGTATCGTCGCGTTTGTCATAGGGCACTGTAGTTATATACGAGAAAAATCCCTCATCTAAGCGTAATAAAAGTGCAACTTACAAGAAAACCCTGCCGTCATCCAGGCTCTCCCAAAGTGACGCATTTTAGCTCTACCTGCAGAGAGGGACGAAGCGTTATTGCAGGGCTAACATAGTCTGTGCTCTATAAAAGTACTAAAGTTATTGATTCACCTATATCTCTGAACGTGTCCGCCTGAGGATCGCATATTTTTTAACTGAATCATATGTGGGCAGTAACTGCTGGGGAAACCGCCCATCTTATAGTTACCACATTGAATACACAAGATTTATCTACTATAATGTCAAAATGTTTAACTAAAAGGGATAAAATTGGTGTAAAATTTCTACAGAATCATTTACATAATCGTTTCACACATTTCAGGCGTTATGATGTCCATAGATTGTTTGCTCAATGTAGCACTTTTCTCAATAAGTTATTTTTTTTATTGGCTAGCTTTGATTGCTGCTCCTGGCGTTATTAACGGCAAGGTCCCATCTATCTACGGTATCTTACTAAATCAACTGGCGCAAAAAAATAATCACCTGGTTTCAGAAAGTGAAAGACTTAGAAAAGCCGGCCACCGTTCGAGAATACAACGACTTGTCTTATATACAGTATTCACTTTTGATCAATGTAGCACAATATTAATATGTTTCGCCCTTGACTCTAAGATGCCGATCCATTATTGTTCTAGATAGCAGAGACGAACTCACTAGTCGTTTGAAAGTTGCCGTGATCGAAGCCGAAAACCTAGAGCCGAAAATTAAACTGACCTGAGAGGCGTACGAGTCACCGATGTACCTACAGCGTATACGCCGTATACAGTGCCACCGATGCGAAGTCGTTTGGGCTGTAGAAGTGACGGGGTGGGTTTGGCTCGGTAATTTGAACATCGAATCGGTTCGATTCCGTCTTCCAGTTTCACTTGGACGGTCGCTTTTGCTGAACGCAAAATCGCGTGCGACGGAGTTGGTCTGCGAAAGCTTCAATTGGGCGGTCGGTACCATGAGCACCGTACGGTCCAACGGCACAGTAGTTGACTGCTGTCATAGACCGCATATCGAAAAGTAAACGAGTTTATTAGGAAAGAAAGCCCACGAAAAAAATAGACGATAGAGGTTCCGCATACAGAACGAGGCAGGAAAGTGTTGACATAGCCGAGTACATCGAACGGGAAGAGGCGCATTGCAGAAAAGATAACACAAACATCGGCCACTCGGGCCCACTCTGTTATTGCGCAGCTCGTTTTTTTTACAGGCGAATAGGGACAATCGAAGGAAATCGCATTCTAAAGTACCACCTCCTCTTCTGTGTTCAACGTCGCTGATGGAAAACGTCTGAGTGTGTCACCAAGTCACACAGCGAGTTCTGATTCTCACCGTCATTGTACGTGTTTATCATGATTCAGCTTTTTTTCCGAGAGCCGAATCTGCGTTGGGTAGAACGTTGTCACTTATTGGCTCTGTTACACATTCGTTTCGTTCTGTTTGTTTCTAATAATCGTTATAATGGGCGTCTGACTATCATACATTGCTGGTTAGCGTCGATGCCGATAAACACGCTATAAGTTCCGCAAAACCTATGCTACGAGAATTTCCCACCGTCTCCCTTCATCTTCGTGATCAAGCCTTCCATCAATTTCCTTTACGTACGTTACCTTCTTTTTCTAACGTTTACCGTTGGTTAAAACCTGTCAAACTGGTCGTTACCGGTAAAGAGGCAGACCAATTTGCTTTCATCTGTACCCGGCCGGTAATTGAATAGACTGCTCGAAATGAACAGGGATAGAAAACAAGCGCCAAATAAGAGAACGCTGACCAAACAACGCGCATAGAACTTTAGGGATCTGAGTGGAACGAGAGAATATCGTTAGGTTGATGTTGTATCAAAACTCCGTGCTTCCGTTGCTCGATGCCCTCGTGTTATTGCATACGTACATATACACCGTCAGAAGCTGTCATTTTCATAGAGAATAGTTTTGGCACCAGGCAAAAGAAGAGTTCCGTTCAATAAACAGAAACGTACAGAAGGCAAGTATTAGAATAATTTAATTCTAATTAATCTAAAATAATTTTAGAGTTAACTGGAGTATCTACTCGAGGGAAGCTCAGTGACAACATCCCGATGAAACGGTCATCTAAAACGCTAACGTGAGACGCAAGCACATGTACAAATATTTTTATGGAACACGTCTCGTTGCTCGATTGTTAGCCAAAATAGATCATTGATTACTTGAGCGACATTCGAATACGAAAAGCAAGAGTCCTGATTTATTCGATTAAAGAAAAACCTTTTCAGGACTTTTAGTGGCCATAACATTTTTACCATGACGGTTACCGGGAATGGTTGAGTAGAGTTGAGACCAGGCAAACGGTCATACGTCACTAGCCATAATAAATCACGTATTATGTGAAGCAATTGTATGAGTAAGCCGCTTAAATAGAAGCGCATACGATAGTTTTTATACAGGTAGATTAATTCGAAACATCATCTATATTTAAACATAACGCTATACACTGGGCTACAGTACTGAACTTGTACCGAATCACATTACCGTCACGTTATCGATGTAGCAATTTTCCGATCAAAACAAATCCATAAGATGAAATAGATAGCAATTCATTTTGAAGAAACATGTTCTGATATTCATCTGTTTCAACACATCCGCTGCTGCTAGCTGCCTGTTTGCGCAGAAACGGTCCCTGAATACTGCATGCCGTCGTCCATCCTAGAAACACCCTAGAATATTCGTATGCATTTTTCTTTGCGAAAAAGTAAATATTCAAGAAATGCTCTCGGTTTTCAATTTTACCTCGTAGTTAACTGACAGCTGTTATAGGCATGCATGTACACGTCAATGTAATTTCCTACCTTAACAAAAAAGGGTTAAGGGCAACAGCTTTACAATAATAACAATGTACAAGGCGCCGGTGCTTCTAGTCTGATACGATAAACATAACTGTAGTATTTTGTAGGTCAATTTCAGAACCATACAGGAACTACACATTAAAGATGACCACTGGTCCTTCTGAACACTTTTCTGCGTTATTTCTCCGGCGTAGAGGATATTATCGTTGTTGTATAAATAGTCATTGTCTAGAAAATCGCAAGCACAACAAGGCACAGGTTTAACCCAGTTTTGTGCATCTCCGTTATGGTGTGCTGTAGTGGTACACGCTTTGGGCGTCCGCAAGAGTGAACAGCCGCTAAGCCTTTTCCTTCTGCCGCTAGCAACGGTAGTAAAAGTCAGTTGGGGGCATCAGGAGCGACAGCCACTCACTAGCTGTGGGTCGTTAGAGCAGTCGTGTTCGCGTCTCTCTTTTCTGTCTACAGGCCTTCGCTATGCCGATGGGCACATTTTACAGCCTCTTCAGTTGGTTCATTCATATACATACAGCGTGCGTGCAGAAGCTTTCGCTCCTCTTTCGTCGCTAGTTGCCCCACCGTGTATCTGGACAATCTCTTCAATCCTTGCACAGACTGTTTCCTTCCGCAAGCAACTGCGCTGCCGTACGGGGCGCCGGCAAGACGACAATCTAAATAGGACACGCTGGTACACTATCAGCTGTCTCCAACTGTATCATCTTTCGCATTAGCGCAGCAGCGACAACGATTAAAGATGGGAAAAATTTAGATGAAGCAAAAGTGATCATAACAAATCTCCCGCCCGTATACACCTATACGGCTTACCAGATTAAATCCCGACTTTCACTTAGATTTTGCTCAGGAGATATATCTAAACAAAAACAAGTATTTTCACGACATTTTTTGATATGCTAAGCATGTTATTCCCGAGGGCAAGTGCTGGTTCAATACAACGACTAACATCATTGATCGCGACTATAGCCTCAATCCTAGACTTAATCTAAACAGGCCAGAAGTCATTATCGTAGTAGTAGTAAAACTGGGCGCCAATTAATAAATGTAAATTCGATAAAGTCTCACTCAGGTAGGCTACCTACAAATGATTCCAAAAGCACATAAAGAGTCACACAGAGGCGAGGGCTCGGGACAGCGAAGACACCGGAGATGAATGGGTTAAAAATGGCCAAAAAGGTCAAAACGTGAGAAAACGCACAGAAATCCTCCAAAACGCTGATAGTTGGACGACCCAGTCGACGATTGAAACTCTCTTCTCTAATTCCTGTATGAAAAAGCCAAAAATATTTAAAATTCGATTTTTAAGCCATTTTTGATAAACTTCCGAGCGATTTGGTCTTAAGTTCTATTGAGGACGAGCTTGTTTGTTGCATAGAAATCTTTCTCGGATTTTGTGGAAGCTAGGTAGAATCTGATAGGAACGTAGGTCATTGATATAGAGCAAACCAAGTAAGTTTATAATTTTAGTGGAATTCATCCAGCGTAAAAAAACATTAGTAATAATTGCTCGTTGCTCGTTATAACGCATGAGTTTCTCCGGTGTTAATTTGATCATTCTATACTTGAAATGGATATACAAAGTTTTGACGTATAGATGCATAAAACATAGCTCTACAATGGAGGTATACAGGTACCTAATTGATTAGCGAAATGATCCATATTTCGATGCAGTGTTTTCATATTTCATGGGCGTGCGCATAGCGTGTCCAATTTAACTGGTTTTGATTTAAAGTAGGGTATCTAAGCTACAAAATTAAAGATTGGCAAATTATATAGTACAACCCGGTGCATTCGAGAGAAGGCCTCTTAGTATCGGTGAGATTTTGTATTCTATTAAAAATATCTGACGTTGAAACTATTGACGGAATTTACGTAGTATGATATAACAGAACACAGAAACCTATATCTATCATCCAAGTTTCAGTCGGTCGTAGTAATTCGTACCATACACTCGAGAAGACAAATAGATCTATGCAATAGCCAAAAAAAAATGTCATATCAGTTAGAATTAAATTATCAGTTATTGATAGATGTCAGAAGTATAACGGTTTTGCTATAGCCTTAGAGGGTTTAGAATAGCCGTATATCATACACATTAAGTGTGATCAATTTTTCTAACCAAACACTGCATAGAATTTCTGTTTTTTTTTTTTTAACGAGTGTTATTAGTTTTCTATCATATGTGAACAAGTCCTCGCAGTCACCCATCTTTAGATATAACATCAAAGACATGCCCCCATTAAGAATGGGTCCTGGGTCCATGGGCAAGGTTGGTCCTGCTGGACCTATTCTGAGTCTCTCCAACATATCTATGAAAAGGCGTGGCAGCTATAGAAGTAATCATTAACCTCAATCCAAATAGTCTATTTTCCTTAATTTTTTCTTTATCCCCTATTTTCCCAATAAGTAATATCTAGTAGTATTTGCCGAGGCTGAGATTTGGACCAACGTGGCAACATGTTGGTTGGTTAAAATTCTTGCGACAATGCCTTTGAAGAAATACCCATCAGCTGCGCAGATCATGCTGCCCGCTAACAAACATCCTACGATATTAGTGTTGTAAATAGCATCAAAAGAACCGACTTTTTGACATACTAACTTTGGAGATGCAAACTAAGTTTAAGTTAGCACGGTTACATAAGGTCCCTGTAAATGAGCCTAGTTTACTAACTCGGACTTGTCCGGTCACGTTGCGTGTCATCTTAAAAGGACGCCGAGGCGTCGGCAGGTAAAGCTGTTAGCGGCTGTATTCTGTATTGATCCGCACACCCTGAACGGTACGTAAGGCGTCACTTCAGACGTATGAAACAAAGGTCAGGACTATTGATAGCCTAATCTCGAGCTAGTCTGCAAAGGCCTATCAGCTTTTTTTGTATTTGCTAAATACAGCGACTTTTAGCGATACACTAGCCACTTGGGCTTCGTGGGGGCCGCTACGGTAAAGTCTTATAGTGCAGAGGCAAGAAGGTTTAAATATGTAAGTTTGTCTCCTAGCTCTCATTTGCAGCACGCTTACGACTGCACGAGAAAACGCTTGTTGCTTGATGGTTATGTTTTAGATGATTATGAATAAATGCCGACCGCCAGGTAACATTTGCCTACCAGGTAGGCAGCATGTAATCAATAAAGTAGCGGTTCATTAGAGCTACAAACACTACCATTACTCCTGTGAATAGTGGTAATTATAATAACAGTAATAACAAGTCTACTTTAATGGCTGTCTCTTTCAACTAGAATTCTGACAAAGGCCTCAAGTTAGTCATCGATTAGACTAATTGCTTGATAAACCTGATCATGTAAACTCCTTTTATATGTTAGACTATATCTAAACAATAGCGGACGCATTTTTACGTGCGCCAAGAATATAATTTGTAAGGTTTGATAGAAAGCGATATTGGTAGGTTTCTTAAGGTTCTAGGCTGTCCTGACTGTCTGAACAAGCTTCGTCAAGAGATCGACTTTTTAGTAGAGCGTCGAGGCCGATCAAGGAGCGGATCTTGCCGAAATTATCTGGAGTTTCTCCAACAGACCTATGAAACAGCGTGGTGATAATATTCCATGATAATTACTTCCAACGCTTGATTTTCAACCAACTATGCAAGTTAATTTTTTCAACTTGAGCGCACATTTATCGTTATTATAGCGATGCACTTCACGAATCGCGCACTAGCCACCCACATCACATCTCCTAATAATAACGACCTTGAACTCGTTATCATGTTGTTGAAATAAGTGGCACGTGAAAAATTTTAGCGGAATCAAATTGGTTGATGTGTTAAAAAAGTGTTAAAAAGCCGAGGGTTTAATACGGCCAAAAGTCCAAACGGTGCAAAAAGTCTTGAAGAGATTGGAGCGTATCTGGATTGCCCAATTGGCAATTGACATTCTTTTTCTAAAACGGCCGTTAGGTTCTGTATCAAGAACTCAGATGTACCAAATATAACTTATTGAGTTACTTCTAATTGTCGAGCCCTGAAAGTCTAAACTTTATTGAGAATTTTCAGGTTTACCGCATGCAGATCTCATTCGAAATTTTCAGAAGCCACATGAAAACCGACAACAAAAACGTAGACCATCGATTTCAAGCAAAAAAAAGGCTTTTAGCTTTGGCGGGGTCCAGCTCAAAATATAGGATAGCGGCTTATCGTCGTTTAAACTGGGAAAATTACGTCTGTTTTTAGTTGTAATGAGTTTGTTGCTTTGATCTGGAACCAATTGCTTTTCATGGGAATGCAAGTGTAGCGGATGAACGTATGCCCGCTACGAAGCGCCCGCCAAAGTTTAACCGGTTCAGATGGAAAACTTTGAAATCCTCAGCGTGTACTAAACAAATATTCTCGGTTGCTTCTAAAGCCTTTTAACATTGTAGAGAGACGCGACAATGCAATCTTTTCTTACCCTAGATACTCGTCCTTTAAATCCGAACTGAAGGTAAATTTTTTTATTTTGGGTAAAAATATAATAACACAGAGTGACAAAAGAGATTGCCAACGGTGCATAACATTTGACTATCGGGAACCGAAAATTTAGCAGAGAACAAGAGCACTCATTGCTTACGCGCCAATTGAATATTTCTTGTGTGTTCAAACAATAATAATTTGAAACATTTGTCTCTTTGTTAAAGCAACAGGAGCAGAAACCACTGGTTGTATTTTTTTTGTTATGTATATTTATTATATTATTTAATTGTGCCTTTTAATAAAAGCAATTTAAAAACGTATGCTCCTGAAAATTAAGTTTCGGTTATTTTTAATAAATCGTGAAATTGCGTTTTCAAAATATTATTCTAGCAGTTTTTAACCATTGTATTTATTTACGTGTCTCATATCTCCAATAGAGAGTGCATTATGAAACACAGTTACGTGATGTTCTATGTGTCTAAAAAAGTGTTCGATCATTTTGTTTACGTTTCCTTATATAATCGTTAAGTTGGATTATCTTTGCAGAATCGTGGACTTCATCAGGAAAGAGTGACATTGTAAGCCCCCGGCTTAAGTACTACAGTTACTTAAACTACCTCGATGATGAAGGTAACAACTACAATACTGGAAAAACCTCTACCAGACTAAGTATCACTACTATCTACTGCCAAATACAGACAAGCGCATGACCCTATATATCTAGTGAAATGATTTTAGCAATATTATGAATTTTCGAAAGATATTGAATTAGAAGTTGACAAAGAAAATAGGAAATATCCATTATTAAAGGTAGTTAAAGCGTTACTTTGAACAGAGGTCCTCGGTGCCTATATTTTCAAAAATGAGTACCTCGATGGAAAACTGACATTGATAATGCTTAAGTGCGGACCGAGTATAACTTGCATACAGAAGTATACAACAACGAATAGAGAAATGCTGAACGGTATTGGTTTTTACAGTGTATTACAGAGTATGAACAGGGTCACAGCGTTACCCTGGAAGGCTTCTCGTAGGTTGGGAAGTTCTTGGGCACAAAAGTCACATTTGAAAAATATGCGCTATTGTAGGATGGTTAAATAGATACTGTCATGTTAGATCTAATTTTTAAGCTATGAGAATGCACTTATAGAATAAAAGCCCACGTGAAACGTCGACACAAAATTTCAAAGGGTTTTCATTCCTAGGCTAATCGCCGAAAGTTTCACCCCTGACTTTAAACGGCCAGGCTGTACGCTGTACGCGTGAAATGACGCTACGTATTCATTTAGCATGCGCGTTACGTGTGAAATCTAAGGTTTCTTAGGTTGTTTATCAGTGCTCTTTTTCAACCTTTAAACGACCTGTTACTAAACAATATGAGAACCTCCTATATTCATCTTAATCTGCTCTATTTAAGCGTATTTCCCTAGCGCACAATCCCTCTCTGTCACAGCGTATGGATTTAGTGTGATCAGGAAATGATTCATTGAAATCTACTCGCAAACGTTACATCAGAGTGGCTTTTTACTTCCGACTAAAAATCGTCATTTAATATTTGTCAAATACATATCTGCTAACCAAAAGTTACCCGTGGTTGCCATCGTGGTCCTGCAGGATGAAATACTTATTTGGCACTAGTTATGAATTGTATTTTACTTAATACATGCACATAAATACGCTGAACATTGAAACCCGTATGACTATATATATATATATATATATATGTAGCGAGAAAGGGAGGTATTCATTTGAAAAAAGCAGTGATAGATGAGAAGGTACAAATGATAAAACTGTTGCGATATAGTTCACTATGCGTGTGGAAATGACTTTTCAGGTTGTCTCTTATGAATATTACGGAAATGCTAAAAAAAAAATGGAAAATGCCAAAATTTGACCTGCCAAGTATGTAACCCCTAAAGAACAAACATATAAAGCGATGGATTGAATTGGTCCTTATAAGCAGATAAGTGTCTTTTAATTAGCTGTTCTAGATAAGGATAAAGTACTTGTCCTTGAAACCACAAAAGGAATCTGAAGGTGGAGATTATGATTTCAGGGTTGACGTTTTCACGTTCGCCCCTATTCCTCAGAAGTGCTGGCATTACTGTTATATAAATCCAATAAAGTGATTATTATGCGGAAATACAAAACGAACTATGTATAGTTATTACATATAAACACTTGATTAAGTTACTCAACCTAACGTCACAAAGCTTTGCCTCTTACGCATCGAGGCCACTGTGACGACGCAAAAAAGTTTTCACATTGCTTTATAGGCTTTATGGTAATTTTTATAATGTTCCAGTTTCAATGTTTGAAAGATAACGCACTTAGTACAACAAGTATATATATATATATATACACGTATATATATAGTTCTTTGAAACGTGTATTAGGTTACGGTCATAGAAGTAAGAATGCAATAGTTCAGTTGCAAAAACGATTAGCGTAATGTCCAAGGACTTATTGGTTAGGGTTCTGAATCTTGAATTTCGTGTGACCCGAACGACCGTCCTCCTGTTCAAGCTCTGCTATGTATCGTACCGAAATCGTCAGAACGTTCGAAGGCTATAAAATAGGGTTACAGATTTATATTTGAGCAAGATCTGGGTACTATCTCGCGGCCAGATCTCCATGGTAGTAACGGGAACTAATTTCAGGATCCGGAACACTTTAGTTTCGAGCAGGCCGCATACAAACAGCTGTTGAATATGAGTCAATCGTTTTTAAGCTTATAAGGGAATGTGTTTAGTGCCGGCACATAAACACATGGATGGTTCGAAACGTAACCAAGCGTTTACTATGTGTAGAGAAATTAGGACATTTTTAATCAATAACACGTTTACAGTCTACGATATGTGGATTACGAGTACAAGTAGATGCCGACTAATTCAAGGTTTGTTTTTATCTGCAAACCGTGCGCAAACGCGACGTTTGGGGCACATCTCTCGTATTTGTGGCCCATTCTTTTTGCGCCGTCATGTTTAAAGGCACGCCAGGCTGAACTGGAGGCATGCTTTAGGTAGCAGCTTCTCACAACAGCGCAGATATCTTTGTCTCTACCTTTCTGGTTCAGGCACAGGCAGAGAGAAACACAGAGAAAGAGGGTGGCTATGAAGCGGGACTTGGCCTGTGGAAGTTATAGTTAACAGAGCCCTGGTACCTACTCTACCAAGTGCTGGTCGTTAGTGGTTATTGTAACCGTCCTTATGAATCCGCTTCATATTATCATTATTGCCTTAAGGGTACCGCGTCTAAGTGCTCGTTTCCTATGAAACAAACTGCCATTATTGCCGCTGTAATACTACAGGAAACTGACGAAGTTCTGGTTTAGGGGCGCGGTAAACGAAGGCTGCTTCTCTGTAGAATTCCCCGTACACCATCGTTCAAATTAGGTTGCAGACATACGAGCTCTTGCGCAATGAACAGACGGGCCGCTCTGCTCTTAGGGACCGCTAACTGGCGAAGCGAAAAGAAGAGCTAGCGCTTTTACTCCCCCATTTTGGAGCACCGGAGCGTAGGAACGCTAGCCAAAAAAGAAAGCTTATCCCTTGACATTAGTCTCCTTGATTTATTACATCCGGGACTCCTGCACTTATTTTGCGCTTTGAGTACTTTTAACGTTAAGCCTTCTTGCGCTCACGCATCAAGTGTGAGGCTGCCTTTCCTGTCACTAAGTTGCATCTACACGTATAATATACCGTGTATTCTTGTACTCATATCAGATTTAATGTTGGGATGTAAAAGTGATTCAAATGTTTCCATTGTACGATGGTATGCGAGTTCGGGAATATAACTTAAAATGTTTCAGTTGTCGGGTTGTGAGCTATCTAGGTAAGCTCTAAAAATCTGAAAATATCGTTTAAGCTAGTTAATGATACGCCGAGATATCAAGAACCCGTAGGCTTATCACGAATCCCTGTAGTAGCATACATCCCATCGTCTCGTTGGGACTTGCTGACGCATAGGTATTCTTTTCGGGACGTTTTTGATCGGTCTGGCATAATCGTGGCTGTTTCTCAATACAGCGTCTAATTTTTTCCCTCAAGTTTTGGATGGTCATGAACTTCATGACATAAACTTCGAGCTGGAAAAAGATAGAAACAGAAGATTAAGAGCCTTAAATCACTCGGTCCAGGCGGCTAATTTGGCCATCCAAAAGGAGGAACACACGATCAGGGAGTGTCTCACACTGTTTTACGTGATATGTGGCAAGTAGAGCC
Organism: Varroa jacobsoni; assembly: GCF_002532875.2. Lineage (NCBI taxonomy): Eukaryota > Metazoa > Arthropoda > Arachnida > Mesostigmata > Varroidae > Varroa > Varroa jacobsoni. Next base: position 48,192 of record NW_019214081.1, on the reverse strand, counting down.
CAGTAAACGTTAAAGGTAAAAATTCATCAGCGCAGGTTTCGAAGGTAATGGAGAAAACCTCTAATTCGAACCCCGGAAAAGCAGCTTTGACGATGTTGGCCGCGTGCAGGCTCGAATTCATCGGACATCGTTTGTCACATCTTTGCTCTTGAGTTGGCTCAACGCAACTCAAATGAATGTGCTGCTCAGCTGCTTGATTTTCAGGATACGAACCCTAGAAGATCGGACTCTCACAGTTCCATTGAATGCAAAGCATAGTCTTTTTTTGGATGAAGGTCTGCTTGAACTTCCGACCTGAGCCATCCATTTAGAGCTATGGATCATGTCGACACAGAGGCGCCGCCGCTTTTTATCGTCAGCGATAATTCTGTGCAAACATCGGTAACTGTGACCATTTATTACCGTGATTGCAGGCGAGTTATTAAGATGCAGCTTTAATATTATATGTTAGATTCAGCAAGCGCATCAAATACCCAAATGTGTGAAGACACCTGAAACTGTTAATACCGGTTGTGTCGCTGTAGTTTATGTTCTTAGGCGATTCCCGAATTCTTTATAGGTCGTCTCTTCTCAAAAGTTCTTTCAAATGGTTGTTATTACACTGATCGGAGGGCAGCCTCTAAATTCTGGATACCGTTTTCAGGCGTAGCAGATCACTTTCGAGCAGCCGTTTTAGTGTGGTGGTGTCGTTACCGTATACAAACGAATGTCCCAAGCTGTTTCGATAGTGTTTGGGCTTCGCCCAAATGTGTGGCGTAGAAAGTATGAAAGATGCGCTTTGTTCGCCTGAACTATCCATTTCTGAGTAGCTCTTTCAAATTAAAATTACACACATAAATAAAGTTACAGCACGCCGACATAGTGGAACGAGTTCTCTCAAAGAGGTAAACAACGACGGGTGGAAATATCAAACGGACGTTTTTTTAGGCGCACAAGCCGTTTTTAAACTTTTATAGATGGAAATTGATATTCTCAAAGTGCTATTTTTTATTCGATAAAACTAATTTTTCCCTAATCTATCTCGATTCTACAGCAGCAGGTCGGTTTTACTTATGGAGATATTGCCCACAACGTTGTCGGTTAAAGTAATTTGCTTATATTTATTGACCATTCTGGTTTTATTTCAGAACCACGCGTGACAATTACGGGCGTATTGGGTGGCAAAGTCGGTCTTCCTTGTAACATACAACCCAACTCTTCAGATGACGAAGTCTCACTCGTGTTGTGGTACGTTGATTCCGATCACTTCGATAAGTAGTGTGTGGTCAGATAAAAGCCAATCGCTGGAAACGTTGAGCTTTCAAGCTACGGATTTCGTAATCAGCAACGGCGTACTAAATAAGTCGTACATTTGAGCGTGACAATTCTACGCTAACATTGCATGCAACATGACAAGCCAGGTTACGTTAAACAGACGGTTCTACTTTCACGTAAAGAAATCCATTTGATCACGAGACAAGAAATGGTCAAACGAACTTACTACAAGAGTCTGTTCCTTAGCGCGAGTAGACTAATGATAAATTCGATTGAGAAGTATCTGTCTGTTCGTAGTTTGCTGCTATTGTTAGAATTATTGATGCAATGAATTCAAGTTCGATGAACTCATAGTTTCTTTCGAATTTTTGCAGATTCCTATGCCTTAGCCGAGTAGTATTGCAAAAAAATAAAATGCTGATTCATTTTGTTTCCAAAAACGGGCACGATTTTACAATCCCTTCACAGTGTTGGCTTCAAACTCCAGCGAGGCGCAGATACGAAGATGACTGTACAGAAAGGAAGACGATTATAACAACTCGGTCAGGAGTTCCAGCCGCCGTCCCCTGCTACTAACTGAGTTAACAATCGAGTAGATCAGATCGGTGATCTACTATAAACATACTTTGCCGGAATAGAAAATCGCACAGGCGAAAAACGTCAAATTGTTGGAAGAAAATTGCCCTGAAATCCTATGGACTTCCTGTTCGCTCTCCCTTTAATAGTTTAGATTTAACAAGTAGATATGAATTTAAGTGACAATCTTCTTAACTAGAAAACTTAAGTAGAAATATATACCTGTATGTATTCAACGAAAGCGCTAATTAATAAATGGTAGTATTAGATGAGTATTCTATACGTGCAATTAATTGGCCCTCTAAACCATTTTAGAGGTTTGTTCGTGGGTGGGGGTCATCAACAAACCCATCGTATTTTAGGAGTGCGCTCTATGAATATCCTTTCGAGCTATAATTTGCAAAATGACTACCACGAACTATACTCTAGCGCTAGTAACGCATCTATATGAAGTGGTCTGTTGTATGCTTGGTAAAAACCTGTATAGCCGACATTAGCCACAATCTGTTCAAAGTATTGAGCACACAGCTTACCTGACTTTTCCTGAATCAAGACCCGATATCCATTTCGTATTACTTTGCCTATCTAATAAGATAGCAAAGGTAAATAACATAATTAATCGTCATCTTCGGTACATAGGACAGTATTTCTAGCATCTGTTTTCGAAGATCAAACTCTACAGGTGGTGATATTAGTTCACGCCGTCCCTCACAGAAACGGCCATTGTCCGTTTGAAGTTGATGCTAAAGAAATAAGCATATCTATTGCTTCGTCAAGTACGTAATTTTTAATTGAAGTCATTTTCATCACTAATAATTCATGCTTGCCTCTGAAAGGGCTGATTGAAAAGGGTGCTTGAAGTTATCAAGCTTATTAAACGTTCATCAGAAGCTCTCCATGTTTTTTTTTTTTCTTAATTATAATGAATAATTAACTGTCCCCTTCCGTTATAAGAGATCATTATGAAATAGCCTGTGCCTTGGTACGTTCGTCTCCGTTTCGCGATACCTGTTTAGCAGCACTAAACAAATTAACTAGATAGTTTAAGAATGAAATCCTTTACACAAGCATTTGCATATTGACAAATTATAGATGAATACGATCATAAATATCCAAATTGCACGCATCAGATTGTTCCCGCTGAGAAAAAAACCAGGCAAGGGTAATATGCCGTTGGGCGGGTGAACTTTACGTCTCGATGCACGTAAGTTATATTGTTTAGTAAACTCCTGTTTCAATAAAGAGTTCATTATTACTTCTATGCCCTTTTCCTATAAAATTTCCAGTTAAATAGAACTTTATTTGCGTATTTTAATTTTCTGAATACATGGCCAATGTAGTAGACCACGAAAGAATTCAATAGACCGTTGCTTGTAGAATAATCAATAGGTTTAGGCCTTAAGGTGTCTATTTTTTTGTGGCTCTATAACTAGCAAAGTACCGTATTGTGATGTACGTATACGTGTATGCGTACGTCTGCTTAATCAGAATGAAAACAATTTAGTTATTTGTTTTCATAGGCTGCACCTTCGAGCAAAATGTAGAAGTTGCTAACCACGTCGACCTATTACGGGCACGCGGAACGATATCTAGAAATAGAGAATATATGCCAGAGCGAAATGAGCTTTTGGGACGTTTTATAACGACGGTTTTTAAAACAGCTGCGATTCCACCTAGGATATCGTGAATTGAATAAACACAGGTAAGATACCAGCAAATCAATTTTGTCTCGAATACTTCTAACTCTGGATGATATCGTCCGTATTACGTCGAGAAGCCTCTAAGTGTTAACAGACACTGAGAACGAGGGCTACCGCGTAAGGCGTATTGACCTTAATAATTGTTTTCTGTCAAAATTGTTACATAAACAAGTGTCCTAAGCTGTGCCAGCCAATTTACGCTATGGCGTTGTCGCTCGCCTTACTCGTACGTGAGAAAGACAATAGAGTTGCATGAGCTCGATCAGCTTTCTTGTTTATTGCTGCAACTTTATGACGAAAGCCATGTTAGCAATATTTTACTGCAGTCATAAAGGAGCCTCGAAATTATAGAAATGATGTCGATTTCGGTTTGACGGGCCCACTCGAGCTACTAACATGTTGAAATATATTCTATCCATACCATTTTAATTAGGAAACATAATATAACCGGTTCCATTTTTCTCGATCACTGCCTGCAGTCGGCCGCGTTGCAGCGATCGCCTTTGCAGGCTTGCCCTATCATTTTCGTTTATAGACTATGCCATACGGTGTTTTTTTATATGAAGCGTATTTTTAACCTATGCAGTTTATGTTCCACCCGATGCATCATCGATCTATTTCAAACTCCCTCATACATAAGTGTAAGCCGGCGATGTCGTTTGAATTTCTACGCCGACAATTTCCACTAACTAGAGCCCGGGGATACTTCTCTGGTATTTTTTCACTGCGTTATATGCTAGCAAAAGCAGTTATGCAGGTTCTGATACGAAGGTTCTGATAGGACACTTGCTGGGGCAGGTCAAATATTTGTTTTCGTTTCTATGGAGCACACGCAATTCGATTTAGTCCAATGCTCATACATCAGTCAATAGAGCTTACTACTGATGAAACGCATATAAAAACAGAAAATTTTATATTATGTATATAAAATGGTACGTCGTGCATTACCGCTTGGGCCGGATTGTCTGAATATGTTCTTTCATAACTTTCGTCCTAATATTTAGCTTTACTGCAGGGACTAAGGACGGCTGCTGTCGCGACCCATCGATTGCCTCATTTCTTTGCAACGATTTGTTGTCAGCAAACTTCTCTAGATCAATATGTCCAGGCCATATATTGTAACGCCTTATCACACAGGTTGTGTAATATGCGTTGCGGGCTGGATTTGAACGTACTATAGTGTTGAAATATATTTACTATACTAGTTGTTTCAAGATGCCACAAAGATTTATCTAACAATCCTACATTTTATTAGATGCGATTGCATCTATTACGGGAGGAGTACAATTTAATCAGCATACTTACTGTACCACCGATATAATTATTAATCAACAAATAGCTACGCTTTCTAGACATGAAGAAAAGCTTACTCAACGACTTCCAATAGAGTTGATATCGAGTTGTTTGTTCATTTTGCTCGCAGGAGGCTAACTTGAAACTGAAGCACTTAGAATGAGAGGTGCCCTATAGACATTAAAAAGGCACAATGTGGTTTACCCGTAATGATCATATGACCCAGGGCTGGGCTATCTCTATACTATGCACTACCTCTGAAGTATAAAGTGCTACGAATCCGTCTGTTCGCAATTTAATTGCTGCTATGAATCAGAGATCCGCCTTAGAGACCCGAGGTCTTCGTTGCTTGGCTACACTTGGGAACACACACCATTGTGCTCCATGTTCAGATATATGTGCGATCAATTGAAACAATATATTTGAGGATCAGATCAGAGTTCAAATATACAAGCGTCTTTCCTGCATAGAAGGTATATATATATATATGTTCTTCTAAGAAGTACTGGGTATACAATATGATCTATTTTAAAAAGTTAGGTACATGAGTTTAGATTGTTCTTTTCTATCCTCTTAAAACACTTGGTCTGACCCTTTCAACGCTCTCCTTGGCCATATTTCTTAATATATTAAACATGTTTTTCGAGCTGCAAAGCGGAGTTATCCATTAGTATATGCCGAGCTCTAAATAGAACGATACAATAACCTTGATTTTATAGTGCATGAAATTGCATTTAGGTAGATATGTTACTAGGTATCATCGAATATCCTTTTGTCGCTCATTGCGGATGTTGTAATCTAATGGCACCGAAACTACGTTTTTTACGTGTACCAATAGATATATACGTAATTGTGGCAATATTGGATTATTAACCAAGTATGTAAACAGGTAGATGTTACGTGCTGATCAATAGGAACGTTTTGTTCGACTTTTTGCATGCATGACTCGGTCGTGCACAGCAGTTCTCAAGCGATAGACAATTGCTTATGGGGCATTGCCTTATTTATTTTATTTGCCGCATAGTGCAGTGATTTTAACGGTGAAGGTAATATATTTCCGACTGTCAAAAACCTGCTATTTATAACGGTTTCATCCTACACATGATAGTATTTGTCCAATTATCGAATCAAACAATATTTATATATATCAGTCTAAAACCCACCGTTTATGTTACTTCTTCTCGCATAAGGAACGCATTAACAGTATACTGAGCGCGTCCATGTGTACGCGAACGACCCAGTATGTCTAACCCACAGTAACATGTACAGCTACCTCAGCCTGTCTGTCTGTCTGTCTGTCTAATAGATCTCTATAGTGCACGTGAGCTGCTTGGCCATTAACAACTCTGCCATTTACGTAACGTGTCGGTTTTCACGGATTTTTTTTATTGATCATTGTTGGAACTGCTTATGTAGGTACAAGGACGATTCGACTACGCCGATCTATTCGTTAGACTCGCGCAAGACAACATTAAGGAACGCTCACCATGCACCTGCGCAGTGGCTATCCGGAAGAGCGTACTTGCAAGCTACTTCCGGAACTGTTTCCACTCCTAGAGCGCGTGTCGATGATGATGTCTCTAGCCAATTACGACGGGGTCTACCTACGAACAGCCAATTGACGAATCGTTTCGGCGGTACCAATAACAGGTCAGGTAATACGGACGCCGATCGAACATCAGCCAGTGCGCCAGGATCAAGCCTGGAATTGCCTGCACCGTCATTGCTACAACTCGATCCATTGGAAAAGGAGGATGAAGCACTTTACCGATGTCGAGTCGACTTTAGGCGGGCTCGAACACGAAATTATGAAGTGCAGCTGATTGTAGTGGGTAAGTGGGTATCATGGCACGGATTGTATCTTCCATAAAACTACGTAACAGGTGTAGGCCAGGGATCGCCTAGCGTGCTAGACGTATGATGGCTTTAAACATTCAATCGTTATAGAACGCTGGCAAAGTATGTTATGCCCCTTAATCTGTTAGCACCCTTATGATCATAAGATCTACGGTCTGGTCGCAATATTATGTAAGAAACTAAATATCAATGATGCCCACTGGATTTTATATTATCGGCATCAATTAGCATTTTAACATCAGCAAAGGTATTTGATGTCTTTTTTTCTAGAAGCAATACATATAGCATCCGTACATACTGCACGACTCGTGCGAACGTAAAAATATTTTTATAATGGTAAAATATGAACGTGATTATTCACGAGATCAAGTTCGCCATATAACGCAATTCAGTCTTCTACTTAGATAGCGATTTATACATGCCACATAACTAACATTTTCAACGATTAGTTGGAGCTGACTCATACGGGCTTTCGATTTAGGCCGTTCCCCACTAAGGTCCCAAAGACCGTAAAAAACCTCTGTCCAAAGGAACAATCTCACGTTTTCTATATTTTTAACATTTCATCATCTTCTCCCTGATCCAGCAGACGCTGTCTTAAACCTGTAAGTAGCAAACGTGTTATGTATATAAGGCTGGACTTAACTCAGTTTATATAACGCTGGTTACAGTCTATATTGGTGAAATTAACGGACGTCTTCAGTAAAACTTCGATCCATAGCAGTACAATATTTGCGCTTGGATACTTGATTTATTCGTTATATCCTATTCGTGCATTGTCGCCGCTCTGATAATAACTACCGTCACAGACAGTCGGTGACGTGACAAGTTATTCTGCCGAGCAGATGACAACCCCAAAAAGGAGAGCTCCACAGAGCAAATTTTTGATAGTGGCAATTTTCCGGTCGAATTGGCTATGTAATTTTTTGCCCAGATAAAAATCCTTATCGATATATTGTATGTTTTTTATATAACAAGAACTAGCTGGTACTAGCATTATAGTGAACTTGTTAACCTTACAGTTCCACCGCAGCATATGACTGTTACTGACCATCATGGTGCAATACTGGCTGACAAAGCCATCATTGGACCTTACAACGAAGGGGAGAAGTTGGTTCTAAAGTGCCAGGTATATGGAGGTGAGTACATACCTTTGATGCAGTCATACAGATTAAGTAAACGATTGTGTTATTTATAAGGGTTCTTTTTTGAATCTTTATTTTAAGAAGCAATAAAAAAAAAAGCAGAACTTTTAGCCAAAACTCTGTTTCTACAAAAGATATTGCATTTTTCTAATTTTCTGATAGAATTTGCATTTTTTAAGGAAGAAACAACCTATAGTGGGTGCTATGCCATTGGTTTTATTTGAGTGCCCCTTAAGTTAGACAGGTTTGTATTTTTTTTTATATCTGATTACATGAGTTGTAAGTACCTGTTGGGTAGCGTCCGAACGATACGCACCTGAGCGGCCAATGAACCCTGAGGTCGAGATTCGAGAAGTTGTTGGACACGCGAAAAGTTTCTAGTTTCAGTTTGGCCTTTGTTCATCACAAAGTGATGAAAAATTTTTACGGTATTTATGAGGTTAAAAACTTACTTTCTTACGACCTGAGGCAAAGCTCCTTACAAAACGACTGTCTAAACGCTCCGCTCGTTGTCGATGATCACACCATAGCTGTGTTAGAAATACGTTTTATTGATTTTTATTTGAAGGTGATTTGACGAATCAATCGGATTTCTATTTAAATCACCTCTGATGACTAAAGCTCTTCGGAAAAGGTTTGCCTCTCAAAAGAATATGAAGATCTGATACAGACTTGTCTATATTCAGACCTAATCTCAATAAATTATTCTAGAGGCTACGCTACACACAAAGCGCGTTTCTAACGTATACTTGATATTTTCCATCAGGTAATCCCACACCTAAAGCAGTATGGTATCGTACACCTAAATCATCGCCCAATTACATTAACGGTGCACCGCCACACGGGAGAGTGTCGTCAGATAATAACAGGAGCAGCTTGAAAACTCAAAATCTGGGTTTTTCTTTGCACAATTTTGGCACCGTCATCGCGTCATCGTCGCCAGCACCTTCGGGTTCAAGTGATTCGGGTCCTGTTGGGGCGGCTATATCCAATGGCAGCGGTAGTACGGAAGTCGAGTTGGTGATTTCCACCCTGACTCGCTTGGACCTGCTCTCGGCCTTCGCGTGCGTGGCCCAAAACAACAATATCTCGGAGCCACTCGTCTTCACCGTAGTAGTCGACGTTTATTGTGAGCACTCTGTAAAGAATATAGCAGCTGTTGTTATTACTGTATAATACGGCGGGTGATTAGACGCGGCAGCTCGGATGCCATGTAGAACTTCAAATTTACCGGCAATAAAAATCATTCGAGTTCGGACTCTCTGCTCATTGACAATTCGTGACAGGGGCGCCAATGGCACACACTCACACAAACATAAATAACATTACCTAGAGTACTGTCTTGTTAATCAATTAGTTATAGGGCAACACGAATTTCGGCCTTTATCTGCTGCTTCTCTCAACGATTTCGTAGCGATATGATGTTAAAAATGCTTGCAGCGCCTGTTGAAGTACGCTCGTACTCGCATAGGTATACGAGTAATAAACATCGAGACTATAGAAACCGTGTCGTATCTATATATACATATGTATATATATATATATGTATACGGTTCGACTTTATAGTCAACCTAATCGATCAACTAACGCGCTCTGTCGAATGCGACTTACTCTAGAAGTCAAAGCCATGAGGCTGACCAGATTTGGGTTTTCATTGCAGTCCGTCCACAGCGCGTATGGATATCGACGATGGATCCACCAGCGCCTGGTAGTCGAGATGGAGATGCGTCGTTAACTTTATCAGCGGGTGTTCCGGTGAGGCTTCAGTGTTCCTCATCGGGCTCACGGCCTCCTGCTGTCATACAGTGGTTTAAGGGGGACGAAAGAATTAATGCGACCAAATCGTTTAACGTCTCGCCTAACCCTACGACAGGAATCGCTGTTAGCCGCCTTAAAACACCAGAAGAAGAAATAGCTGGTCCATCTTCGGCGAACCCTCGAGAAGCAGCTGCAACACCAGCAAAATATCGTATAAATTTGTCCCCTGCTGATGAGCCATGGCGCCAGACCCTATCGACGATTGAGCTGATTCCCAGCCCAGATGATGACGGGAAACAACTCGTATGTCGGGCCGAAAATCCTTCTATGCCGAGTCTGCGGGTACGCATCTTGTGGTAGAATTCATATTATAAATTATTTTATTATTACTTTTAGGGTAAGTAGTTTATCACAGGTAATTGGGTAACTACATTTTTCTTGCCTACAACTGTAGTCACAGAACGGCGCGAGTGGCGGGGCAAGTAGAGCTGCAATTATGGCTTCTGAGAGTGCTGGAGTCAGCCCACGTCCAGGCGAGAACGGCATCGACGACGGCATCAAACTTCACGTACGATGTAAGTTTAGCATTGAAAATCATCATTATTATACCTGGGTTTTTGGCAGCTATTGGCAAAACGTTCTTAGATTTTATTCGACTAGTATGCTAAACAAAATCAAGGGTAATGAACGACTATGTCTATTTTACTAGGATTACTTGAAGAGGTACTGCTTGATTAATAGATATTATAAACATATACCTAGGAAGAGCGTTGTACCTTATAGTTGCTCTCGAGTGCTCGGCTGAAAGTCGTAAGCTCAAATTTCCTGCCCTTGACAAATTAATATAAAATGTTGGATTCGTTAATGTCCGACTAAAGTGGATCGCCATGAAGTCTCGTAACCACAGGCTCGGTATGTTACTCTCGATAGGTACTCTGTTCGACGGACTGCCCAAAAACAGTACCTATATCCTATTAGAGCAAAACAGAGAAGATCTGTGACTGATGTGATCTACACGATTATTTATCAGATAATGCTACTTCCTTACTGTATTGAAGCACATATCGTTTAACTCACATTCAAGGTAGCCTAAATAACAATCATACATTATAGTTCTTGATATATGAATATCAAGTTCAACGTATGACGCTGCTATGATATTCAAAGTTTTTTTCAGGCGCCTCTTTGTCCTTTCACACACACAACTTACGGTTTTATTTAATGTTTAACGGAAGTTTGACACTTCTCTTTCTCTGTCAATAAAAACGGCAATGGTTGCTGATTCCGACCCGCAATTACCTGTTATAGGCGCTGTGGACATAGTTATTTAATGTTTAGAAAATTACATAATTATTCATCTAATATAATAGTATTCACTTGGTTTACTGCGAAACGTTTAACGACTTTCGGCTGATGGATCCTCATCGGGATAAAGACAGACATAAGTTTTTCGTTAGCCTTAGGGAATCTGAGAAGGCTTTTCCCCGCAAAAGTTTATTTTACGGAAAAAAAATCACATGTCTTGGCTATATTGAAATATGCAATTTAAGCCTTGTCGGATCGAGCAAATCTTATTCTCACAAAAGTGAACAGACGTGCCCTCATACTTGCGCCGTACTGCGGTGGTTCGGTGCAGCTTTGAGCTGTCTGTTGGAAGTCGGATAGGGTTCGCTGATAAATCTTCTAGCACGAGCTGGGAAGCACTTCATTAACCCGCATCTATTTAAAACTAACGGAACTACAATTCAGTAACAGGTCGACGAACGGATATTCTAGGTAGCACTGAACTAAATGTCGATATTTTTCAAATAGCTCTCGAATAGGCAAATTAAATAAATACGACTTTGGTTTTAAAGCGACGTATCAACAATAGAGGTCAAGCCTTATGCTACTAAGTTGGCTATTATGACTATTGTTCATTCATAAAGTACGTGATCGTGGTGGTATTGGGCGTAATTCAAATAATAGAAGTTCGTTTAAGTTGTTGGATGGATAAAAGGGGTTTAATTTTCACAAGTGTCTTAAGTCATTCGCTCGTTTATCTCAGTACCTCACATGAATGAGCTGCAGTTCTTATTATTGTGAACAGACGATTAGCAGACGAAGCTGGGATCTAAAAAATTGATACGGTAGCTTAGTTTGTTACAGACTTCAATAAAATTACATTTTTGTTTTGTAGAAAAAAACTCTGTGTGTAGAGGTACGACGCGAATTTTTGAAGCGTGCTAACCGATGGGTCAACCTCTCAAGGCTCGCCCTTCAGATGAAGGTATGTGCGGGCATACCCACAGGGAAATCCTTTCATACGTTGCAACATAAGTCATTCGCTTTCAAGTGTTCTTATCAGTCAGCATCCGGCTTATTTGAAGTATCCAGCTTGCTATATGCTATATAATAACTTCGGCATATCAATCAGCATGATCTAGCAAGAAGCCGTGAAGTTTCTATGACTTATGGAATACTCCTCTAAAGCCTTCGAGGCCGTTCACCTGTAAACTATGATGCAGAGCTTGTAACAAACCTATATCAGCTTTTGTTACTCTCTCGCAAATGTTTTTCCTATTGTATGGCGATATAACAGATGAAATAAGGCGTGGCTCTGTATTTTTGGACATATATTGTACTTTACATGTAATATAGGTAGCGTGATACGCTTTGAAATACTTTCATCTCGTCTTCCGTTTCTGGTTCAGTTCCAAATGCAGTATCTCCCATGTCCTTTCGAACATGCGAGCATTCGTTTAGCGAGCTTGATTCGTTTAGCCACGTGCTATTTACGATGATTGACAACGTTCTTCTGAACATAACCGTAATAAACCGTGAAACCTTAATCGCCGCAGGTCGCTCCGTCACTCCGGCCCCAGTTGCATATCTATCTGAACTATACAATACATAAGCTTTCTTGACAATAGAATGCACCCCTTCTTCTTTATTTTAGGAATTGTTTTCTATTTTTTAGGAATATATTAGGAAAAAAACGTGATCTTTGTTGACAACATATCAATGATATAATTGCACCCTCTATTCTTGAGTATGCGGCGAGCATGCTTGCAGACAGCCATTGGAACACACAGACACGAAGGTGTTCGTGCTTACGTTCATGATTTGTGCTATTTAAGGTTTTTTTGGCCGCCTATTTCCTTACTTAGTTCGTAAGTCCATTGGTGCTATACTTTTATATTTTTGCACACTTGTATACCGTTACGCAGTCTCGCTAGTAAGACAACCCATATCCTATCACCGTGTTTATCATCAATGACCATCTAGGCCTAGCAAATTCTATATCCACATGATAAAGGAGCCAATTTATTTACTGCAGATTGTGGCCTGAAACGCGTCATTTATATTTAGCTTGAGGGTTTCATCGGGAGACCTCTAGTAAACGGAAAACGTTCTTCCAGCTAACGGACGAAATACGGCCATAGAATGTGCAGTAAATCCTATTAATGCGGAAGGTCTGCTCTGCTTCATCGATTTACCGGGTCCCTTAAGGTAAAGACAGAAATTTTTAGAATATACGCGCCTTTCATACACATCTTCGAAGCTGTCAGGTAATTTATCGATACGGCTCTAGTAAGCGGTGTCTTTGTTTCACTTAGAAAAAAAATGTAACTTATCTGAACGTCTTCCCAACATGGATATATGAAAAGGCTAAATAAATTTTCGACTCGGCCCCAAGTGCAGCGGAAATATATTAGATTCATAACAGTGTTTCTTTGTTCAACCCGATCTGATCAGGTTTAGCAAGCTTTCTAAGCCTCTAGTGCTATTTTGAGAGGGGTGAAATTGCTTAAAACATTTATACGACTGTGACACGTGTATACGTAACAGTCCATTGCTAGAACTATTTGACAAAGGAAAATGAGGCGGCTTTCAGCCAGGCTTGTCAGAAACCTTTCCCAGTATTCTACAGTGTAACCGTCAAATCGTTGAACATTGAAAACAAATCCAGTAGTTCTAGAAGTGATTCCGAGAAGTTTAACTGCGAAGATACTGCGAGTGTATGGTAAATAAGTAACTTGTAGATCGGCGCAAAAAGTGGCGCCGAGGGATGAATTCGTGCAAGCAGCATGTACATGCATGGGCAATGATTTCTAGTATTATCATAGTTATTATTACTAGCGACAAGATGTCAAGCATAGGTGTTGGAGCATTTGATGCTCGCACTGAGAGAACACGTTATTCAGTACGGTCTACTTTATTAAATCATATTATTTATTGAATTGAAGACATTTTTCACGATAGAGATTTTTACGAGAAGATTTGAAATTAATTTCTATAGCTGAATATCTGCTGCTACATGTCGTTTTCATGCACCTATTTAGATCCGGAGGAAAAAAGCTCACAGAAGTACGAATATTTTTGGTTAATGATAATAATCTATATATATAAGATATAATATATATATATATATATATAAAATGGCAGATTAGGGTGTTGGCTATTAGGTTCAAGCGTTAGATTGTTTTTGTGGTGTGGATGTAAAAGCTTAAACTAGCTATCGTGATCGATAAGGCCAGAAAAAACTTTTTTCATTTGGCGTGTCCTCAGGTCCTTTTTTTTCGAACATGTCGTACGGCATATCTAGCAGTATAGGTAATCATATAAATATCATTACGCCCTTAGATAATACCACTAATAGCATTCCTGTATACGTCTAAATTATTCTCGTACAATTTGAATGATACGGGTCAAAAATGCAGAAAGACATCAGTATGTCGTAGGGCCGTCGTGGAGCTACTGAGCCGCGAACGTTTGGCGATAAACCCAGTCTGACTTAGCTGATGAGTATGGAATATTCATTGGTAATGAACGCAGCATTAGATAGCAGTCGGCGGCAGACAGCGACCAGAAGAGACCGCCGGGCTTATTATTGTAGAATAGGCCTTCTACATTGTATCATGAATTACTGCAGCGAATTGGCACACAATATAGCTAGCAATCGTTACCGAGCAGCAAACAAGGTAATCCTGCCCAAGGTTTTGCGGAAACGAAAATGGCCTACAAACATTAGCATACGTGTAAGTTATACGATGGAAACTTCGTGAGAAAATACTATTTCCAATGACGAGACGAAGATATTGCCTTATGCTGGTGTATGAACACGTCGTGGCAACCGTTCAAAGCCATACTTAACGGTCGTTGCGACGGACTCGATGCTCGAGGCATTCATTTTGTTGCTGTTGAAAATGTTCCTATATGGCGGTGGTGGTGCTGCTGCTGCTGCATAGCCATACATGGCTATGGATCGCGTCGTTCGCAATCTATTTTCCCTCCTAAATGCCACACGTGATGGCGAGCCGCCGTTGATCTTCACTTTGTCAATACTGCTATTCTAGTAACACACATTGTTTGAGGATTTTCCTATTTTTCTGTACTCCAGAGGAAATCCACAGCTGGCGTCTTTGTGCTGGTTATCATTTTCGATTTCTCCGTAGCCGGGTGCGTGTGCGACATATGACTGCCGAATCGATGGCCCGTTTATCTGATGAGAAGAAAAAGGTCTGCGTGACCAGGCTCATAGGTTTAATAGTTCCCCAAAGGTAGCCACGGAAGAAATATCTTTCTACCACGACAGGGGATCAACACTGACAAGTCCCGAACGAAAATCTCATTGCAAACTATCGACACGTATTGTGCTTCCACTGAGTTGAGCCGTTAATACGATATTTTTCTATCGAAAAGATGTCACAAACCGGCCATTCTCGGATCAAAATGTGATAGGAATATAGGAACTATATTCATATCTATCGGAAGATAAAATAAAGTTTTGCATCATAGGATAAGATGCAGCTCACGCTGCGTCAAGCTCCAGCTGCGTCTTTCTAGAATGCGTTGCGCCGGACGTGAAAATGATAAGCTGTCCTGGCGAAAGTTGCTATCGAGAGAGGGAGAGAGAGAGAGAGAGAGAGAGAGAGAGAGAGGGAGATATGAATATCTTGTTCTATGTCCTGTTGTTTACTTAATTGTATGGTAGAAAATTCCCATTCAGTTCTCGGTGTTTGGAAAATATTCACAAATAATACATCTAACACATTTAACTAATATAATCCACTTTCACATCATAATGTACTTTTATGGGAGCGTATCTGTCCATGTTAATTCGTCTCGGATATTGCATATCGGTAAGTTACAAGAAAAAAAGTTTGTATAATTTAGCTAGGCGGCTTTGTATCGGTGCGTACTTATGTACATTCTAATAGACTACGGTGTGGTTACTGCTGTGTGAGCTTCAAGTAAATTGCAATCTTTTTGCATTTTGGGACACAGTCCGTTTGATCATTTACATTGCCTTTTAGACCTACGCATGAGCGTTGGCCACTGCCGCTGACTAATATAATGTAGTTTAAAACAAATATTAAGTATAGGGCTTCAGTGTCATTGAAGGTGATGTCGATTAGATGATGAATTGAACTATTTGGTTTTGTAGATTGAAGATGCTTTCGTGGTATATGCTGCTATGTTGCAAGCTCTTACAGAAAAATACGATAATGTACCAGAATGATAAACGTTGCGGTGTTCAGTACATTTAAAAGGAAGTTTACAAGCAGGTCAAATCGATGTTAGGCGCATTGGACACTAGTCTTTGTTGGTGTAATCGCGTGGAGTTTCCATAGAAAGGCTGCTAGGAGGTTTTTAGGATCCGAACGATCATAGACTGCCGCTGAAGCAACTAAGCGTCCGTAACCTTTTGAAAATTACAAGGCAGCGCCCAGTGATTTATTGGCAATTTTTTGGCGCCGTTTGGCAAGCCGTTTTTTAAGGCGCAAAAAATTTAAATTTGGTTAGCACATTAATTGTATTCAGCCGACATGCCGACATATTTGTACAGCCTTCACTGGTATTCAACCGTTCGATTAATCGTTCTGTTCCTAAACGCTCAACTTTTTAACCCGGGTTACAAATAAATTCTAGCTGACCAATTGACCCATTTCATTCTAAACCGCGCAGATTGGCATCTAAGCTTATTATAAATTGATGCATAGAACGAACTCGAGTACACAAGGCTCTTTTTTCAAAGAACTATTTTGAGGAGCTGGTCTTGTCCTTAGTTTCTAGTTGGCCGCCTTATAGGCTACTGAGTTTATAGTATCGAAGAGGTTTGTCATTTCGATGCGAAATGATCAGAATTTTTCACTTATATGAGATATAAATCATGATCTACGTCACGCGACTGCTATACCATATAAAAATACTTAAACTATTCCACGATTTCAAGCATTTAGTCGGAAGGCATAAGTGGACGAAAGTTCCGGTCCTATTAAGAATCCTGCTCGCAGTATCTCTGACTTTGGCGAAGAACAGCGATGATTAGGTGCTTTCGTCGAAGGCTTCTGGATAGCCTGAATAATCGATGGTTCTTAGTACGTGAGAAAGTAGTGAGAAAAACCGTCTTATTAAAATGGTCCGCGAAGTACTCTTAAAAGAAAAACAAGTCACGCGTTATAAACTGATACTTTTATTCGAATTTATCTATCGAAACGAGAAAAAAAAAGACAAAGTCTTAAGCGTCCTAATTAGCCTGTGCTTGTACTACCTGAACTAATGTGTTTTGTAACTTATACTCGAAAAGTCAACGTTTTATTTTGTTTTATCGTGACACATGTAAAAGTACTGATAAAAAATATAAATTTAATCTGTATTTAGTTCTAGTTTTAGACATAGGATCCGCGCACAATTTCGAAATGGTTTAGTGTCAATGTACGCACACCGTGTGTTGTATCTAGGTGATTAGCTTTAAAGCATCGTCGTCCTGTAATTGAGTCACATCATTGCAGGTCTTCGATAGTGGTACAACTTATATAAATCTGTCATTTTGTATTTAACTTCTACGTTATAGATGTGCCACAGATGACGGTACGCTTAGGCACAAAGTTGCGACACACGCATATCCGTGAGGGCAGTGACGTCTTTTTAGAGTGCGATGTCAAAGCTAATCCACCTCTCATTGAGATGGGTTGGCGATTTGAGGGTCAAGAGCTTACTCCGACATCTAGCAATGATAACCCGCATGGTCACAACAATCACAAAGGTGTTGTCATTATCGAGCACTCGTTGGTACTACAGAAAGTTACCAGGTACGAATAAGCGAAAGAAGAACAGGACTGATATTGTGAGTTATTTAATTTGAAATTGTGCATATATACATATACGTATAGAGGATGGAAGTAGGGACGATTAACGTTTTATGAAGGGGGAAGGGCAGTTCTAATAACTGTAAACAATATAATCTACAGGCATAATCGTGGAAAATATACGTGCACAGGTACCAACGCTGTCGGTCAAGGAGAAAGCGATCCCTTACAGCTGCGTGTGAAATGTGGGTATAAGACAAGTTTTTGAATTTCTTTGAGGGCTCGAATTGGAACAAACTACGATAGAACAATTATTTTTTACCACTCCTATTCAAATTAGACTAGTACGTATATGCTGGCGTTTTTTGAAGGACAAAGGGGTTTCGTTTTTGCAAGACTCTAGCTGACTCTCTAGACAACAAGCTAATCTTTTCGTCCAGATGAACCTCGTTGCATGCCCGGTCAACGCCAAGTGTACGGAGCCGCAAAAAATGAAGCCGTTCGTCTCAGCTGCGAACTGGAGTCGGACCCTGAAGAAGTTACTTTTAAGTGGAAAACCCGTACGACAAAGCGTGTCATCTCATTTGCTCCATACTCCGCATCAAACGCGTCTCCAAACAATGCATCTGATGATGACAGGACGATTCCCGACGCAAACTTGAATCTTGATACACACGGCGCCGTCGTATCAAATGGCACCCGCAGTTGGCTCACCCTTATACCCCGTTCAGAAGAAGATTACGGTACAGTAATCTGCTGGGGTAAAAATACGATAGGAACCCAGAAGGAACCTTGTATGTTTACGCTGATTCCAGCTGGACCACCGGGCCCCGTGCACAATTGCACCATCGCAAAAGCAACTGAGGACTCGCTCACAATCGCTTGTCTCGAAGGCTACGACGGCGGAGCAGAGTATGGACAGCATTTCCACATGGAGGTGCACGATTCAGCGAACCAAAATCGCGTACTCATTGCCAACGTGACAAGCGGTGGACTGTCAGCGAAGCCGGTGCTTACAGCTGCTGGTCTGTCCCCCTCTACGGCATACGTTTGTACGATCTATGCTGCAAACGAGAGGGGCACAAGCCAGCCGACGATCCTCGTCGCGTCGACGATTCCACGCCCATTTAGTTTGTCGAAATCGTCGAAAGGTGGCTATTCGTTTCTATTCGGCTATCTTTATGGAAACGGTCCGAACGGCAATAATAATCCATCACTGCTGGCCTTATTTGGTCTCGTGACAGCACTTGTAACCACTGTTGCTGTGGTAGCACTCATCGTGCTATTGACGCTCAAGCTTGTTCGATGCGGACAGTTCGCCGGTGGCAATAACAAGAAGTATAGTAAAAAAGGTATAGTCACCAATAGCATTTCTCATTTTATAATATTTCTTACTTAATGGCAATCGTTAAATTAAACGCTTCGATAATGAAAAGTCAGAAAGAAAATACGCTCTATTCGAACCGAATAGAAGCGTCCCATTTTCGACAAAATTTACATCGACAGTAACTCTCAGGTTAGTGGCTCTAAATATCACTTCTCGCAACTAGTAAAGCTGACCCAAAAAAAAAACAATTAACTTACGGTTTAGATATAAAGGTGTAAATAAATGCGCTAATATCTGTATTTGTCTGTCGCTCGTAGCTCCCCATGAGGGCATCTCGAGAGACGACGATGAGTCCGTGTTCCCCCTGAGGGATCCAAACAAAGAACGCGACCATATGACAGATCTCAAGATTTTTGGAAATGATCTTGACGACGACAGCAAGTGCCCTGACATTATAACAGGTGAGCAACCCCGTAGTGTGATGCTTTGAGTTATTGCTATCTATATAAAAATGAATTTTCTTATTTACCGAAATTATGTAATTATGTGTTTTCTAACAAGCTTATCAAAAACTACGTAAAAATAGGCGGAAATGCAACTCTTCTGGATTCCCTTTATAAAGGATTTTTGGCGTAATACGATAATGTGTTGAAATGCTAAAGAGAAATGAGCCATTGATGTCAAATTTCTTAAGATTCTTTCAACCCTTTCAATGCGCTGTATTCGAAAACACAAATGAAATTCTTAATTTAAGGAAAAAAAAACTCAAAAGGAGCATTAAGTACGTTTAGCCTCAGGTCAATGGCTTCAATGTTCTTGATCGCGTTGCACGATGAAATCGCCTTCAGTTAAGACTATGTTTCGAAGTTGTAATTGTGAAGTTAACTGTAGTTAGTTCGACAAAAAGGACCTTACTGAACGAAATAACTCAATTAAGTACCCTTACAATTTCAGGAGTTGGTGAGCATTTTTTTTTTTGACGAAACTATATTATATGACATTATTCTGTGGTCTTTTTTGACAGAAACATTAAAACTCACAAGCCCCTCGTGCTCGTCGACAGGTGACGTTGTTGAAAGCAGTTTCATCAGTTCGGTCACGCCGTTGTCGCACTTCAGTTCTTCTGCAGCTGCAGCTAGCCTTTCAATGGCATTGCAACAAATGCAGCAGCAGTCTTCGTACGCGACGGCGGCAGGAGTACGAGAATCATTAACTGCTTGCCTTCATTCGCCAAACGAGTGGATACCGACAGATTCTAAAAAAAATGTTGGTCCTTCTGCCACAAGAAGTTCTATCATAACGGGTCTGTACCAACTTGGCGTTGGCAACCGTCGTAATAGCTTAAAGCGAAGTTCATGGGATCTTGCCCAGCAACAGAAATTGCAACCTTCATACATGTCCTGCCAACATGTGGCGACCCTACCACGAAAACCTACACACCAGAACGTGCAATCGAGTCATCATCAGGAACAGCAGAGTCAGTACGGATCGTCACCTCCCCCTAAGCAAAATGCCAATTTCGACGTTTCGCTGCCATCGATGCTGCCTGTCGTAAGTGTTTTTGACATTTGTAGTTGTTTTGAATGGTAAATGTAATTTTGTATAGGCACACACCTTCGTGTATGTGTCAAGAAACCATATCCTGTATTATTATTGTCACGTTGTTTTCTGTGACGAATGGGCTTCATGTATGCTACAGGGAAGTTGCTGGCCCGAATGTCCCGCGCCGACACTCGTCTCTAGCATCACACTATCACCACAACACAGAGCGGCACTTGTCGAAAACGCATACAGTAGAAATTACGATCGAAGTTCGTCAACGGGGGTACCGTCAGCAACGTCATCAACCGATGAACAGGCTTTCGGGGGTGTCAAGCTTCTTCGTAAAGTCCAGGAGGCACAAACACGCCTTAGTGAGATTGTCACGCCCGACACACCCTGCAAGAGCTTCAATCCAAACAACACGACATGATGATTGTGTGAGTAAGTTACTACCTAGTTCAATGAGCAGACGTGTGACTTGATAGCCGAACAGTGTTAGATCTCAAATAATACTTGGATTTTATATTGTGTATTTGTCATTCTAATGATATCTTTGATGTCTAAGTATTAACGTGGGTTAGTCTGATCGTCCCTGTTTCAATCCATGCCTTATAAAGCACGTCTTTTTGAGCTACTGATGTAATCTTATCACGATACTAAAGTAAACTGTAGTCCGAGGCACTCGCGTTCTAGACTACTCAAGAGGTGGAAAGCAACACTGGAGCCTCTCTCGCAGCTTGTTTCCGTAGCCAAATGTAAGAAGTCCTCGCGTCACAAAATTCAAATTTCAACAGTGTCATAGGTTTTTCATCAGTCCAACAATTACAATGGTCAACATACAACTAGGGTGATACTGTTAGCCGTTGTAACACTGAGAACTATCGAGGTGATGAGTACCTAGTTATTCGTTGATGATAAACAACGGTAGTAAATAAGCAAAGAGCAACTAGACATGCGTTCTCATTGGTAGCGTTGTCTATTTTTGCAACGTAAGTTAGCGGAACGAAACTCACCAAAAAAAAAGGGCTAGGTAGCGGAGACCGGGTTTCGACTTCGCATTGATACAAGCGGAATTTTTATATTGTAAAACAAAACCGACCTAAGATTTGATAGGAGTGAATGAATTTCGAGGTACCAACGTGCTTAGTTGCTGTATGAGCAAACAAACGAGATCTTAGCTTGGACCCCTGCCACAACACTACCTTGTTGCGAATATATCCAGGGAAACGATTACGAAGTTATAGAGCGAATGCTTTTTAGAACCCGCTCTCTATTGATGCACAAAGTTTATTTACTGTTCCTCAAAGTCAAATACTCAGCGGCTTCGGGCCACCGACGAACAATGCGAGAGCCCTTCGACGCGGTAACCGGAACGGCTATCGATTGTATCGGTGTTCGATAGTGTTAAAAGCCTGATCATTTAAGATGCAACGCATGGCCGATCCCTGCAGGTAGAAGAACTGACGTAAGTACGGCGCATGGAAGCCAGAAAGGCTTCTAGATAAGCAGAGCATTAACGGAACCAGTATTACGGAAAGCTAATTGATCAGCTAAATCAGTTCACTTTTGATACGTCGTATAAATAGTTAAAAATAGTGCACGATTAAGTAGGACCGCCTTATTATCTATACGTGCATATCAGCAAACTAGATCTTCTACTAAACACAGTGGCAATCATGAAGTCATTTATTGCCCTTTTCGGAAATGGATCAATTTGAGTCGTCGCTTCCATTGTATGTAAAAACATCTCCCGGTATAGGCTTTCACTCGCTGGCTTACGTGGTTATTTACCTGGTAACTAATCGGCTCCATAATTAAGTTTATAGAGCTTAGTATTTAATGCATCTTAGTTTGTGGCAACATGTATTACACTAATAGAAGGAGCATCGCTGAAACTAGATGCGCTATTTTTCCGCCGCCATTACTACTTAGCTGTCCCTATCGCTAGCTATCAGTCAGCTAATCCTGTCCATTCACATGGCTGATAACCAACAACAATACACCATAATCGAGATAAACGTCGTGTCGTACAATGCGGTTCGCCTCTGATAGTAATCGAAGTCGCGTTTATTCCCAGGCAGCTCTCGTTATGGTCTTCCGGAAGTTGTGTGGCTCGAACAAGTCGAAGCGATCCCCATTGAACGAACTCCACCCAGAATGCACCCAGAACTGTACCCAGAATGTAGAAGAGGCTTCATACTAGTATTAGTTTAATACTAGTTCACTTCTAGTAGCAGCTGCCCACAATCCCACCTTATTAGCTACTATTAAAACCCATAATTTTATACTCATGTTGCTATTGCTTGTATTTTACAATAACATGCTCGCCACCTATGTATATATTCGAAGCGTCCGATAAAGGGGCCCCCAGCTGCTATTTTAACTATCCGTTAAATGTAAAAAGGTCGAAAGCTGACCCCGTACAGGCTACGCGCGTTAAAGATTTTAACAAGACGCTTAATCGTATCGGCCTGTAGAATTAAGAACCCATTACCGAGTCATATCATACTTGACTCAGTGTACTGAAATGCTTTACGTCATTTACCCTTACGTCAGGCCCCTTGTGAGTGTGCTACCGTTATTTATAAAAGTGTCGTATAAGTTCAATAGTAATGAAAGACGTACGAGTTTCAAGCTGTTGCATAGTAACGCGGCGTATGAATGATCACATAGTCCAGATCTTTGCGTATGCAGTGGATAGGCCATTTGGGCCCTTGTAGATTATCTAATAGTACGAATACGGTTCGACATATGACGGGCTGAAGATTTAAATATTTAAATCGATTTTGGATTTTGCTTTGGGTTAAACTCTCCTACTAACACAAATTGCCTTAAATATAAGAATATAAAGCAGAATTGTACAACATACGACAAACAAAAGGGTGCCATTGAAAATTTATATATCTGATTTTAATCTATCGTTTGATTTACTCTCGTAGAAATAGCACAAAATACTATATACAATGTATTAATTAAAGAATGTATGCAGGTTAGGTTAATGCAGGTTAGGTAGGCTTAGGTTAATAGGATAATTATTTTTTGACAATACAGTGTCTGATGGAAAGCGTTGGTGAAAATAGCGAAGGCTATTTTCAACAAGATAGGGCGTTCGTATACTAGGGTTATCATGTAAGAGCTTATCATGATGATCTTCCATACGTGGATCAAGAACAATGTTCTAAAGAATAGTCTAGTAATTCAAAGTGAACTTGCTAAGTTCTCTTTTACCTTCGTTTTAGCTAATCTGATGATTAGCTGATATCGCCAATAGTTGTAGTTACCTCTATCCATCTGTTTTTTTTTACTGATTCTGCTTATCATTTGAGTAACTTTATTCTTCCATTAAAATGTTCTAGCGACTTGGCCGGACTCTGTTTGGAAGTTGTTTTATCAGCCTTAATTACAAGTTAACGACCTTAATTCACATTACATGAACTGTAACTTGATTGAAAGCGTTTTCCTACCTATTTTGTCATCTGGTGATAATTCGTCTGAAACCCATTATATTTATGGATTTCTGCGGTCTTCAGGTGAGGACCTGCTTTGTGTCATTAACTACGTTTTCAGGGTCCCACTATCCTGTTACCCTGTTCCAACGAAAAGTAGTCATCTTATTACATGAATTGTGTTATGATATCGCAGCAGTTCGATTTTCCTTCTATTAGAGTGTTTCATCAACCCTGTTATTTTACCGGAGTTAGGACATTTTTTGTCTAAATTGTTTCGTCCTCTCGTCGCAAATAATTTGTTACGTTTAGATTAGCTATACTAAAGTCTAGTTCATCGTATCTATTGAGGCGTCTTTATTCCGTTACCACAGTTATGTATAATTCCATTTTTCCGTTCAAGTGTTTTTTTGGGCCTGTTATTCTGTAGCATTAATTTTACTTCACCATTGTGGAAAAAATCAACGAATACATGGAAACAACCGACTTCGAGTAACAGAAATATCGATTACGTACGGGATAAGTATGTTCGAATATAGCGGCGGTTGCGTACTGCATCGTGATATAACATAATTGGTTATGGAAGCCCTCTAAAATAGATTTTGATTTCTTTCATTTCAGGTGAAAAATGACCGGATAAGTGAGGAGCTTTGTTGTATATAAAACTAATGGCATATAGGTATATGTACGTACATGCTTCCAATGACTTCAATTAAAGTATACAGCCTCGCGTTTCTTTAAAAAGCTGCCAACAATAATTCCACTCATGTCAAGGAAGATAGATAAAGAAATTATATATAGGCAATATATTTTTGCGACATCGGTATGTGTATATACGCCGCGTTCTCCCATTATAATTGAAGCCTAGTATAAAGGTAATAAATTATTAGATATGTGCGAATAAAATTGGCCCTTTAGTAGGTGTCTTGTACATACGTAACTTCAACGCAGTGTTTCTCAGTTGTAATAAACAGTGAGGAAAAAAAACTTATGACTCGCAGAGGTAGAAGTCTCATAAGTAGAGCAGATCTTAGCGAAAATGGTAATGTTTATAAACATCATAAGCAACGATGTAATAATAATATTATAAATGGCCTTGGAAGAGCCGCTACAATTTTTGCAAATGTGAACAGGAAGAAAATGAATGTGCTTCTTTATAAATATATGGCTACCCGTGTAGCATATGAATTTATGTTCATTGGAAAAAGAAGGCCTAATTTCCGTCATTGAAACTTTACAATAATTGGCTGCCTTTAACTTAGATAGAGTTTGTCAATGGAACTTTCTTGAATTTTTGTTCTTTGTTCATGTTTAGCACTGTTAGGTACTTATCCTACGTGAATAAGTCGTCGGAAGCTATTTGTTGACATAGCATTAACGACCTGGGTCTTGCGAAATTTATTTGCGGTTTCTACAGCGTGGCACTCATGCAAGTAGCTATCAACCCCCAGATTCTTTATTTTTCCCTAGGTGGCTTTCTCTATCGTGTATCGTATTGGGGTCAATTAGGTCTGTATCTTTTTCTTTTGCGATCGTCTAGCAATATTCTCCTTATGTTCTTGTAATATAGAGCTGTACATTGACTATGCATATTAAGATACATTCGGGTTTGCGTTTTTAGCAACTGTACATGAACGATTGCTTAATATAGCCGGGTATAGTTTTAATTCAGTTGTACCAAAGTACACCCATTTTTATTTGCTTATATATGATAATATGCACTTGACGCGTGTTTTGTGAGAGGGACAAAATATTAAACCGTTTGGTTGAATCTTTGACCTAAGTTTTTAACTCTGTAATGTAAATATTCATAAGGCACACGCAAAATTATTTGTACAACACTACTCTTTAGATTAGAGCCATTTCAGTTCTACTCTCTCCCTGTCTATTCGTTCCGACAGAAAAAGGGGAATATACTAAAAAAAAATGCCCTAGTCAATTGAAAATGAGAGCAAATGGTGCTTCATCTCTTTGTCTAGTTGGTGACAGCATGTGGTGCCATGACATGTTTGAAGGCACACCGAAAAGTGACTGAAAGGATAACTCAGTTCGGTAGATTTTTATCCTCGGAGTACAGGCATCTGCGGAGTCACCTTGTGGATAGAAAGCAATTTTGCCTTATATAGATTTGGGTATTTCAAATTTATTTGCTCTATATGCAGATTGTGTACTTCCACGTCTTGCAATAAATTGTTCTGAATACATTGTATAAGAAATATGGTGCTAAAAGAAATATATCGATTTTTCATTGATGATTTCTGCTTACTGACGTGCCCCTAATGTTGTGTTTAACCTCGTTATGTATTGTTTTACGATGAACTAGTGAGTAAATAGTGCGGCTCTGGACCGATCAGAAAGCCATGGATAACTACAACTCAGGCAGGGTCAGTTATTAATATCTACAAAAGTTAGCTCTGATGTTGCATCACATCCATTTTACATGTGTGCTTGTGAACTGATATATGCTCGTCTCTACCTATTCTTAGTTTCCGCCAACGCCTCATCATTCTCGGATGGTTTGTGTTTTACTGATACGTGACCGTTACTCATAAATCCGATTGTTCTTCGCACTACGCTTCAACGGTAACAGCCAACGGTAAGTTATTCGTACATCCTCTGGTGTCAATCGCTCACCCTTGCGGTTCAACTAACCTATTTCGACTGGTTCTCTATAAACAGAGGCGTATGAGCTGCGTTCCGGTTCGAGCGCAACCCAACTTGCAAACGCTTTCAAACAGCTCTTGACCGAGGTCTTGCGTACCATTGCTGCCAACGTTGATATATTTCTAGGACGTTTCCTACAACTTCAAACAGCGTTCTCCTGTATTTTTTTTTTTATCTTTCTTCATTTTTAGCCTTTCCTTGTTATCCAGCGTTCCTCAATTTCTCGTAAACCTCTTTTTCCCCAAGGCTTTTACCACAGTCTGCAAAGAGTAAACGAGAGTATGAGTCGCCTTTTAGTAAAGCTCATCCAAACTGGTACGAATAAGCTTAAAGTAGCTTATTCAAGCCCTACTATGCCGTTGGCAAATCTAAATATAGTTCAGGTCATTTTCGTGAGTCGATATCTGCCCAGAAAGCACACACTGAGGTCGCAAACTAGCTCTAGTCCCGGTTTTTTAACGTAGACCTGCGTCGTTAGGGAAACTTGGGCTTTCTCCAATTCTTCGTGCTTCATTTCGCCTTCCCTGAAAGTCGGTGACGGGGGAAGGGAGCGTTGCCAGCGTCACTTCCAGCTTTTGTAGTAACCAACAGCAATAGCACGTTGTTCCACGGGCACAGTTTATGTCTAGATTGGTAACGGCAGGCAGACGGCTGTCGCACTCGCCGCTAGAATTGCAAAGGGGCGGCAGCGCACTGCTGAAGGCAGCGGTACCCACACGGGCTACGATACCACCGAATTCTCGCAAGGCCCACCCCAATCTGCCTAGTAAGCAACACGAGACAGGGCCCGCTTTCGTAGCATACGACCTGTGCTTCCGTCTTTTCTTTCCTCCACGATCCGACTCTTCGATCTAAACCAACGTAGTTGTAACTACTTCGTATAATTTTAAAAATGGCTGCGTCACTCCGCGAGTATGAGCGCACCTGCATACCTAAAGAAGTATTTCGAGTATTAGGATCTGAAGGTTCAACATGAATACTACATGCCAATTCTAGAAAATTTAAATCAACAAGTACCTCTATCTTGTATTCAAAACTCATATAATGATTTCTTAAGGCATTTTTGCGAACAGGTTCACTAATTCACTTCTACCTGACATCAAGCTCCGCTGGCGTATGAACAGTATACCGGCATAATTCGGAGTTGCTTCATTTCACAGCTTCACTCTAACTACCACGCAAAACAAAATATGAGGTACTTATAGAAAACATTAAAATTTCAAGAAAAATACTTAGAAGTAGTGAAGGTGTAAATCATAAGCAAGCATTTAAGAAGTAGGCGATCGATATGGGATCGCTAAAACAAATGCTGTCTACGTAGAGGCGATGCAACGAAAAAAAATCGCTCAGCTATACTGACTAATGCCCTAAGGCAAAACATCGAGCGCGTTTACAATGATTTTGCTACTGTCTAATAATAACAATTAATGAAAACAGTAATAAAATAACATTATGAAGAATATCCGTTGGACAGTGCGAGATCTTTAATGATAGCCTATTTTCCAATTCTAATCAGTACGGTGACGTCGTCACCAAAAACTCGAACAGAGATCATGGCGTTTGACTGGTAGTAAATAATCAAAAGCTGTCATATAGTTGCCATCAAGGACACTCCAAACCAGTAGAAAGTTCCGCTAGAAAATCTAAAGCGGGATGATCGTGTGAATGAGAACAGCAGAGCCAATACTATCAGAAACCTCAACTACGTACGCCTTAATCTCCAAATATATATATATATATATATATATATATAGTCGATTTCAATAAGATTGTAATTCTTAAGTAAAAACAGCCAGAGACAGTATGTAAGGAAAGATTTAGTGCTGAAAAAATCACTATATGCCGATAGCAGTTTCATGGTTCGCAACATTCAGTGGCAACTGTGGGATTGCGCCCGAAAGACAAATTAAGAAGGATGGACAACTGTGATCAACGTCAGTTGCGATGAGACAACGCGTCGACCAGGCTGAGGTAAACGTCTGGATGAGTGTGAAGATAATGTTGAATGGGGACGTCGTTCGCGCCTCATTTAAGTCTCTTACCGCCCGCCTCTCAGAAGATATCACAAAGGCTATTCACCGCCGATTTTTTTTGCCCGACCTGCCACTCTTGTATAATGCCGCGCCCTGTATATGGATTCTTCAATTGGAATCTGTTGCGACACCCAAAGCTGGCCGCTCTATTACCTTTAGACAGAGGTCCTCAATTTACTTCCCGAATCAACCTTGCTACAGTTTAATACAGTCACGGTCAGGCAACGTTCGTAGCATCAGTAAGGGAGCGTTTTAAGGTACAGTTGTTTCTGAGGTTGCTGCCACGGATCATTCGGGGTACTGTACCCAAAAAGACGGCACGGAAAAACGTATAAACCTTCATCCAGTAAAAGCGCATTCTGGTGGATTGGCTGACGCGGTTCTAAGGACTATTGGAGAGACGTTAAGGAAACGCGTCTGAGAGAGAAAGATCGCCGGAACCGCTCGAACGAATCTTTAGGTGCATATAGTGCCTTCGAAATGTTAATGGTCGAATACTCCGAACGTACCACAAGGTTCTGTACATGCGGGTAATGAGAATACCTTAGGCGCTTTATTAACGGCTCACTTACGCCCAAACGGAAGTTGCGTCAATAAAGCCGCCGATTAGCCGTTCTTTTGAGTCAACTTTTCTTGCGGAAAGTTGACTGTTTCGCTGAATTCGGACGCGTATGTAAATGAAATTTCTTCGCGTTCATTGGACATGCTTTACTCAAGTGAAATTTAAGTGTCGGTAGTGTATCATTTACACGACACCCAGCGCGCTCCTACAATATTGTTAAGTTTGGTTAACATATCTATCGACGATGCGCCAGGGGAGATATTCTTTATCGTATTAAACTAGGTCTGGAAATCCACTTCTTTTAAAAGGAATCAAATTTATAAAGGTGCAGCCATTGATAGATATGTTCCACTAATAGGAAAAGCACTGTAGGCGATGGCCCAGACGATTTTTCCGAACATTGTACTAAGCTCTACTACTATTCTCTGAAGTATGCGCATGCGTCTCGCGCAGCGTCATGAGCACATATTAGGTGCTGGTCGTGAATTTTTAAAACTATCCCATCGGGATAAAAGCCCACATTAAAATAAACTAATTCACGGAGCTCCTTAATATTTGCGAGATTGGGAACTGCAAACAGAGTCTTTTCTTCTACGCCGACATGGCTTGATCCTTTTGAGTAGGGGCGGGGCTGACGGTTAACTTTTTGAGTAGCTATATAGGGTCACTCACACCGATTTTGTCAAGCATATGAACCCAACGAGTCACTCGGCGTCGACCCGTTACGCCTTTCAAGCAGCACGTAGCAGCCGACTCCAATTCATCTTGCACAGCCGCGCTGTCGACTTCTCGTCCAGATGATGGTCCTCCTTTCTTTCCCGTAGCGTTTATGATAACGAAAAACGGAACAGTTAGTTCCTGTGTTGATTACTGTTAGCTGAATAGCTTTACGAACTGAGAAATATATCCGCTGCCAAGGACTAACGATGCACACGGCGTTCGAACGGAATAAGGTACTCTGCATGTCTGGCCGTCATTACCAGTTCGCGCGTTACCAAACGCACGCCATTGGTCATGTAGACGCACCCACGACATTTCAGAGGTTGATGGAAGGGGCTGTTAGGGTGCTGCCATACCGATGGCCCTCGACCATCTCACAATATCATAATTTATTTGCCCGATATGCATGTGTAGGAGATACTGGCAGTCATTGTTACGCAACTCGATCGTAGGAAGCGAAGTAGAGCTCTTTTGAGATTTAGGCAATGATGTAGTTGGGTTGTGGGAACACGGCCGACGGGATTTTGCGACGCTTTGAAAAAATCCGGTCAGTGAAAGCCCATCTAGCCTCGATCCCTGCTATGAGTTCAAGCGCATTTCGAGTTCCGCCTCCTACGATCGACGCTTTATACGGGGTTGTGGTTTCAGCTCGGGTCGTCAGTTTATGTTACGCCGTAACCCACACGAGATATTTCCGAGGGATGCCGTTCACGACAAAAAAAGCTGCTAAAAAGCAAAGGCCTGTACCGCTTTTATGTAACTGAAGATGAGGCTGCATACGAACGTTGGTAGAACCGATGCAAAGTGGTGCTTGCTTGAATGGGAAAAAGCCGCGTACATGTACACCTTACCGACGCCAAGACTAAGTTTCATCCCTCCGAAAACGAGCACTTGACGGCAGTAGTACAGTAGCAGTACGACGATCTGGATTTAGATAAGGCTCTGAGAGCGTGGAGAAGAAATCCTCGCTTGCGCACGCTAATCGCGAAATTGGAAAGAATGGTTCGCATCTGGTGCTCACTTGTGGCCTAAAGTATCGGGTCACGGGGAAGACGAATGTGCTTTACGTCCGTATACCCAAGGCGGAAGAAGCAAATACTCCGGATTACTCGAAGAAGATAGCTGGGTACATCGGCCTTTAGTAACCTTTTAAGACTTGTAGGAGTACGTTTTTGTTCGGGAATGGGCTGAAATTGCAAGATATCGTTATATTAACAAGAAATAAAAACTGCACAAGCCTATTAAAAAACGTGCACTGTTGACGTTCAACATGCGTTATTGAAAGAAATTTTCTTTGGCATCTCGATGTAAAAGTTTCTTTCAATGGTCGACCAGTCACGAAACAGGTATACAATGTTGTCGCGTAAGTTTTGCTAAACTGCTAAACCCGTGGATAGGCATGATATCGCCAACAGTCACCGACGACCGAATAATCTTAAATCATTTGAAGACAGCTGGCTGCAAGAAGAAGTTTGATGTTTGGGTATTCCACGAATTGACGTAGAGTAATTTAGTCGAGCCTGTTTCCAACTGCGAAATTCGACAGGAACGTAACGAACTCGAGCTAGCAGCTCTGAAGCAGTTGATCAGGGCTGATGAGAAACATATTGCATACGACGGTAACTTGCGAAACAAGAAAGAAGTGCTTCACAGTACCTAAGTGACGCCAAAAAGGTGATCTTTTGTGGAGTTGGAAATAAATCGTGCATTATGAGCTGCTATCGCCTGGAAAGGCGATTAAGTCGGAGCTTTAGCAACTGTCAAGTTGTAACAATAAGTCAGAAAAAATCGATTGGAACTACTCAGTAGAGAGGGCGTCATTGTCTATTGTGACACTGAAAGGCTACATACGTTTTTACACTGCAAAAACTGAGAAAATTCATACAGTACGATGTCCGCCGTATATCACGGACCTTGCACTACTAAACCGTCATTGGTTTCGATCTATGCAGAACTTCCTCAATGGTGTTAATCCACTTTGAATACAGACTGTTAAAGCCGGCTAGGAAGAGCTTAGTAGACATATAGAGAGCAGTATTATTTAGACTTGAATTGATAGATCGCCATCTTTTCTAGGCACTAACGAATGAAAGCTATCAGACTTTTTACAATTAAGAATGAAAGAGGTCTCAGAAACGCACTGGACCTGTCTTTCAACATTATACCTGAAAAATATATCAAGACAGAATATAAATAGAATGTGAGATAAAAATAAACTTGTCGGCGGTCGGTCACAACGAATACGCATCTTTCTTTTCCGATACGTAAGCCGTCAGGCATTACTTCAAACGGCTAGCTCCCGGCTGACCCAAAAACTATGTGTACGTTTGGATTCGAATTTTGTGTTTTGGCAGGCAGGTATGCTATCACTGGGATGAATAAATCTATCTGCAAACTATTAAACTTCTTGAATAAACGGTTTTGGTCGACACAAATGGACCCTTAGCTTAAACTGATCTTTTTTAATTGTAACAGGCAGTAGGGGAGATGGCATAGACGAATACGTTCCTTCCAAAAACAAAATTTTACCTTTCGACATATAGCACAATGTTAATTTGCTTAGACATGCATCGAGAACGGTAACTTTTTCGCATTTTCCATATTTTGTAAACACCAAGATGGCCACCAGCATTGACATGTCATCAAATGTGTAACACCATCTTTATTTACTCGTTTGACACATACTTCTGCTCCTCGAAGAAAAACTTTCTCAACGTTAATCTGCTACAGCCACTGGATACGATACTGGTTAAATACTGGTCAATTATTGAAAGCAAGGAAGGCACTGTGTTTGTACGTCCGCAAAGTTTGATGTGAAAATTGTAATGTTTGAGCGCTGTGACCCACTTTCGCCGCTTTAACTGATCGCCACAGATCACAGTAGCTTCTAGCTGAAAGTAAATCGCGACGCTCAAAACGCCTACCTGGCTATGCTGAATCGCCAAACGCCATCAGTCACAAGTCGCCGTCAGGCTAAGTACAAAAGGTACAGGGTTTTCAGGTAGAAACAGGTAGTGAAACGAAATACAAAACCCTAAGTATAAAATGCACTTAGGTTCAACAGAGGCTGGTGCATGGAGCGCAATACGATAAGCATTCACGTCGTTTCTATAGCCTTCTCGATCGTTTTTGAGCCACAGGCCTACCACAGTCGCTCGACGCTCGCCATCCGGACTACTGCAACTGATATGCCTGCAACTCCGACTTAGGCCTCCAACAAGAGCCGGATGTCGGCTCCAGCTTTACCGAATGGAAGTGCCTTTACACTTCACGAGACACGCAGCTTTCTGACTTGTCCGACCATAACCGCCGACCACAACCTGACCGCGTTGATACGACTCGAAGGCAGACAATCGCTCGTCAGCTCATTCAAACGAACAACGCATCCGCCCAGCCATACACCTAAAAGACTTCTATAACATTCTCCCAGTCACCACTCAACGGAGCCCTCAACAAAAGTAGGAACCAAAATCACCTTTTTTCGGCAACCTTCACTCCAATGAACAATGCATACAGTTACTGCAAAGCCCTACTATCCAAAAATGAGCAGATATGTTTTTACCGCGAAGAAAGTAGAGTAAAATGAAGGTATATCGATCTTCCCGCAGGGTTGGACGCGCTGTACAAAAGCAACTCGCCTGTTACCAAGGCGTTTGGTATGCTCTGTAGACAGTGTAACACGTTCTTTAAGATGACGTCGTTTCGCATGAGTGAGCGGTGACATCCTCCTAAATATACATACAATCCGTCCTTAATTACACAGGAGGTCCTCGATCATCGAATAGGCCTGCTAATACTGGGACACTACGAGCCATGTTAAAATCTTGCACCTAGTCTTTTAAGGTGCTATCGAATGCCTGCTGCATATTATGAATCGCCCAGAATTTCGAGCCATTGCTGAAACGCTAAAGGTTGTATTTCGACAAGCGATTTTCTATATTGGTTACCGCACAGCAAAGGAATGTATTACTGACGTAGTCGAAGCTGGTATCATTATTGATCCGAGTCGACTGCTATTACACGCGTTCTGAGGCGACTTACGTATCAATGGCT
Source organism: Varroa jacobsoni (assembly GCF_002532875.2). Lineage (NCBI taxonomy): Eukaryota > Metazoa > Arthropoda > Arachnida > Mesostigmata > Varroidae > Varroa > Varroa jacobsoni. The sequence goes on along the minus strand of NW_019214081.1, from coordinate 14,187 downwards.
AACAAAATAAGAATTCTTATTCAGGATTGCCGCGGACTCTCCATAACACTCCGGCATATCATTCTCTGCTACAGAAATGTTTCCCTCCCAGTCATATATCACATAGATCACATAATTTCAGAATCACAGTCATCCTACAAAAATTTTCACTACGTTCTTCTGTTCTTATTTGCTAACGACGGCTAGCACCTTCAGCTAAGGAAAATCCGCAATAGGAAGCTAAGCATACTTTACTATTACACATACCATATCGTGAATCGGGGTAGTACATTTAACCATCTGCACCAGGCAGGCCGCTTCGACTAACAGCATTTTGTCGAAATAGCAGTGAAGATCTAATCAGAAAGTAGAATTTCACTGGGATAATCGAGGATGATGACGATCTAATTCTGGTGAAGAAATAGCACATCTTGTGTGACAATCCCTAATGGAACTCGATAAGACGCAACGATATGTATTCGCACTTTTGGCTCTTCCTCGCAGTTTCTAGCTATGAAGTGTATATAGCGATGGCGAGATAATGTTGTCCATTTCCCAAAGGATCAATGACCTGAGAAGCGCTCAAATTCAATCGAGAGTGTTCCAGTTGAAAAAACTTTTTCATACGCCATTATATGTGGAAACATGGCATGTCATGGCCTATTTAGGAACTTAGTAGTACCAAGAAAAAGGGCTCCCGCATGTTTACATTCTACTGTGGTTCGACAAGCAAACAAAGCCTAAACCGCAACCGTACGACTAACTTGTGCAGGCGGGAATTCCGGATTCAGCGCAGATCCCAAAACTTTACAACTTCATATTGACGCACATGATTCATGGCCCGTTCCACACAGTTGAACCTCCATGCATGATGGACGATGGGTGCTCGAAAAAGCTTTCCAAGTCCTGCACGAAGCATTGCACGCCGACAATGCCTGTGTCAGATAAGTATCGCTCCCGCGAGACGGGAGAATTTGTCGGTTACAATGAGGGTAAGTAGCATGCTAGTTATACTATGGCATCGCAATGTATGGTCCCGTACAACGCCGATTTCCCGAAAACCTTCCAATTCCCACTTTACAATAGCATTATGTTCCTCTCTAAAGTTAAGTTAAAATATATTACAAAATACATAGTAAAGGGCAGCTACAGCATTATTCCTAAGGTCGACGAAGTGGGACAGTATCTTAATGGACTATAGACTTGGCTTCGCCAAGTCTATAGTCCATTAAGATCACTCGCATTTATTGATCATCATGATAGTCATCTCGCATTTATTGAACTCATCATTTCAGAACGAAATTCTCCCATTGAATATCTTTTTGCACTTACGCCAGAGGCAGCGAGTGTTCTTTCACAAGGGCACAGCATGCCATGGCACTGAAATTGGCGGAAAGGCCATAAAGCTGACTGCATTAAAACTCTGCAAATAAGATGCGTTAACTAAAACACTGCTTTATGTCGAGATACCCAGACTGACGCCTGGACAAATAACAGATCAACGAAACGGTAGTGCAGCTCTCACGTTTCCCACTTCCCGACATACTACCAAGCGAATGTTCCTGGCAACATCCTCACAACTAACCCCCCGCTGAGGCGAGATCTATCACCTGCGATTTCTGTTCTACATTTTCCATGGACCTATATCCTTCTACGCATTGACAGCAACGGACGTAGGCCATATTGCCACATTCAAGGGGATCTAAATATAGAAGGGGCTTTCTTCAACGACGTAAATTAGGACCAGATCGCGGATGCCGACATCACACAGATGCCACAAGGAGATTGGGATCTATTTGCGGTCTACTTGATGACGAGTGAACCGGCCATCCCGTTTTGCTTGTGGTCCGTGCACAGAAATATAATGGGTGAAGATTTTCTACACCGCACATGCGTACAGAATGCGCAACTTGACGCTGTTAATTCCCGACTCTCACCATGAACAAGCGCTGACATACTTTCAGGGTAAACTGAGAGTATAACAAGGTTAAACACGGCTTCAACCTTTCCTTCCCACATCAACAACCAAAGGTCATCGTGATCGTGCCATTATTTCCAAAAAACTCCAATGTGACCTCGTTGAGCAACAGGAAACAATATCCATATGCAAACGATTCTTAAGTGACATCTACTAACCTGCAGTGATATTTGCCACCCTGAAGGCTAATCTAGACAAAATGATTTTCGAGGCACAAACAGAACCATCCTCACTACTTTCCTTGAAAAAGTGGCGCTTGCTGGGTCTTCTTCAGGCATCGCTGCAACTTTAACGTCTGACGATCGCACCCCGCAGTTTTGCTTCAAGATCTCATCCAGGTTACTAGAAACCCGCTAAGCAATATTGCCGAAACATAGAAAATAGTCTAAATAGTCTACGGAACGAGTGCTCCATGATTAAACGCGAGGTTTGGGAGGTCGATTGATGATCCTTTAATTACGTGCTTATGAACCATTCGGCAAAATGTTAACAGCATGTTACGTTAAGCTCCAGCTGTCACTTGTCGTCAGGTGCAACAACGGTTTCGACATTACAGATACGTGCATCAAGTACTCCAGCCTTTGGGGATACCTCATGATATCTAAATTGCCCATCAACATTCGCCTGGCCGCGGCTTACTATTCTCGGTCTTTGCTAAACGTTGGTCAGGACAAATAAGCAAACACTGCCTGTCAACAATACTATTATTATCAGTATTGCTATATAGCGCGAACAGTGTGTCGATGAAATTTATTTGCCTTTTTCGTTCGAGACTCCTCTTTAAAGTGTACACCTCCTTCACGAGATGTGTCCCTCATAAGGACATCTATCTTCTTTTTGGTTGAACTGCGCGTTCAGTTTCGTTTAGGACGGCGCTGGCTCGACTCATTTAGTTCTCATTAGAGTTCCTCGATGGTCTAGAGGAATCTGAATTCGCTTTTTGCGACCTAAAGAAGGCGCGCCTCATTATTCCTATAAGGAACCCTTTCGAAACGATGCAACTGCACCGAGACGATTGTGCACGATTTAGACCCACATCTTGTTGCCGCTAAAATTACCACGAGCCGATTCAAACTCAAGGCCGAATTGATCCTACAAGTTACTCTCATACTTTCCCAAAACGTTGGCAGACCGCTTATCTGCCCCCAACTTCCGCTATAGAATTCAAAAAGCACAAGGCCAAACTAAAAATAACAATATAATTTCTTTTGAAAGACTTGCCTTCAATCACGGCGGGTGCTTCAATTATTTGCGCACTTACATCCTGCCCATTAATGAACTCCTATGGCAAATTTCTGACTAACACGTTGTCAGGTTTCTTTACCACTTTTGAAGTTGACTTGGGTAACACCCCCCTGCACATTATCGCGTTCTTCTTGCTGAGTTACCCTATTATGGTTACTTGCCCACTGCACCAAGAATTTTTTCGACGTTTTTTACATACAGTATCTGTTACTACACTGAACGGTACGAACATTCAGTAGCCTGCTTCAAATGTGTCGCGTGACAATTTATACTATATTTCCGAAGCAGTTTGGTATCCATCAATATAATGGCTTAATAACTAATCGTTATAGCCTCTATTACAGATATAATTTGCTTGTTAGCTTTATAAGGGTAAAATGAAATATGTTCAATAGCGAAACAGGTGCGAAGTAAAGCCTGCGAAGCCCTTAAAGTCTATCTATCTGGTACACTACTATATGTTTGTTTTGTTGGATCCAAAACAACCCCTTCAAATGGTCGGTTTCAGCCGATATCTTTCGCTTAGGGAAAGTATTTTTCACATAGAGCATAATGTTAATTCGGTTTGCTGTAAGCCAAGCGCAGCTACCTTTTCCTTATTTTCCGTATGAAAAGGACACCGTTGCCGCGTTTACAGATTCTAAGGGGAGCACCTGCATCGTCTGTATACATAATCAAAATCGTTTTGAGTGAATTAGTGTAGTAGACATGTGTCCAAGGTATTAGGTTATGGTTGTTTGTAGCAGTTAATAGTTATTAGGGAATAGCTGGCCCCTATTCTACGTAATTTTTATTATACATATAATTGGATTTTCACTTCTACAGTTATGTGTAACAAGAAAAAAAAGGGCAAAAGGTAATGCCGACGAGCAGCGTCTTAGTAATAAATGAATTTGTCCTAACGATCTTGAAAACTGCCTTCGAGATTAGGTACACATGTGAGGGTATAAATGCGTGTTTATCACGGTACCGGAAATGGGCATCAGATATTGCCATCACATTTTAATTCAACTCCGGTGCTGTCTCTGATATTGCGTTATTACTTTGGAAATCTGGTTATATGGGCATTTTCATAAAGTCAATTTTTAGGCTATTACTTGGTATAGCTATCAATACTATACGGTTATTGTTTTTGATTGTCTTTCTATTTTAATTTATGTTATTAATTTAAAGTTCAAGATTAGCTTTTGAATACGTTTACGTACCTTTAGTAAATATCATTAGTGATAGATGTACTTTCTCGTTTGCTGATGGGCAAGCTTTACATATACGGAAAGTTTTTGTTTGGCCTTAATTATACGGCATCTTTGTGTTCCGATGAGAATTTCATCGTGAATTCTGGCCTCAAAGATAGTGACCTTTGCGAAAAAATAATTCTATTTTCATTCCAAGTTATCGTAAATCAATGTATAAATAATGGCCGTAAGATGGAGTTTTCATGACCTTGTACTGTGCTAAGTGTCTGGCCGACCAGCTGCGCCCGCTCTAAAAACTAGTTCTGTAGCAAAGACCAATGCTTAAAATAAAAATCTTTACTGAAGGGTAATGCTTCAGTGCTTCAGTTGCCGAAGAGCTTCCCGACACAACGTTCCAAACTGCGCCGCCAGTTTAATGTGTGTCTTATCGTAGTATATACGTGCCGTATTAATTGTTTTATTTGGGCCATTTAGAGGGCGCTTCATTTTCCGTGCAACGTGCAATACGTACATCTGTGGAGGCGCTGCGAACCTCCGCGACTGAAGAAGTTAACGACGAAGGACAACAATTTCCGTAGCTCTTATATGCGGTCAGATAAACCTCACCATAAATGTGAAGTGACTTGTCACACATGCGACATAATTTTCTATTGCATTTTTTTTTATATAAACATTCGTAAGATTTCTAAAAAAAAAAGAATGTTCTATAATGTGAATCCGGACGTGTCGAGCAAAGGCAAACACGAAACCCTTGGGGTATTGGCACGGTGATACGATACTATTTGTACACATGTGTACTTGCTTCTCCTCTATATAATACATACACATGCACTAGTTGGGCAGCGTCCGATGGACATCGATTGCAGTTATATCTAACGTTGTATTTTTGCCACATTGTCCCTAATCTGTATATGTTCAACGGCTAAGATCAACTACTCACCACTATCAGGCTCACCACTGGACTATAAAATGGAGTACATAAAAACATTCGAAATTATTATACACATACAATATATATTTCTAGATATGATAAGGCGACTGAAAATTATGTTTCTGACTGGTTAGAAGGATACGGATGAACAAAAGTTGTGGGATAGCCGGTGGTAAAACGAATGGTGCCAGCGGTGAATAGTAGAGTAAGATTGCGAGATTTCAACTTCTTCCAGAAGTTGAAAAGAAAGAGATAAAAAAGAAGGAACTACAAAAACAAACTGCCAGTAGGAACGGAAGGAAATGGTGTTGAGATTCGTCAAAGCTCGTTAAGTGTCAAAGAATGTGCCGAAATCCGTAAAGCCTTTCGGTAGCGACGACAATATCTTTCGGCCAGGAGCTCATGCCGACAATGTTAGAACAAGTCTGTCCTTCGATCAGCATCTACAACGATAAAGACAAACATGCGTCATAAACATTGAGCAGCCGCCGTCTAATAATGTCTCTTGATCGAGGCTTTTTTTCTCTGCGTATAGGGCGATACTGGCGCTACCGTAAAACACTTTTACGGAGTCTTAGTCGAAAGAAACGGCGTATCGTGTTTTAACTTAATCTGATGACTAGGTTCATTTTGCGCACTTATATGCCTAGGTCTGGTGAGGTCGACTTTCAGTCATATTAGACTCTCAAACCGTTTTCTAACATTGAACGTATACTTTTGAGCAGAGCTATCTATCAGTCAACTACAAACGGTTAGAAATCGTGAGAAAATATGAGCGTAAATAATTGGTTATCGAATCGTTAGGCGATAAAAAAACCGATAAGTAATGGACTATTTACAGTCATTCAATAAAGTTAATAAAATATGCTTCGTATACAATTAATGCTATATCTCAAAATGGTAACTTAGCGTTTGTTTCTAATCAGTTCTGTACATTGACTCAACCCGTATCTTTACAACTTTCCAAAACATGGAACGGCTGTTCATTTCGCTGTTGCTCTAAAGTGTCTGAAACTTGAAGAAACCGTTGTTTAGCATTAGGCATTTCATAGACTCTTATAAGGCTCTCTTCGGGAGCCGATTCTAGTAAAACCGGGAATGAGGACATCTGCAACGGCATCTTAAGACTACAGCGAGCTACTGATTGGCGCTGAACTATGAAACATATAGAATATATGCACCCCTGTCAAGTAGGTGTTTCTCAGTACAAGCTTAGTTGTACGGCCGCCTGATTCTACGGCTCTTACGACGCTTGCGTGTGATTACTGATTGCACACACCGTCATTTAAGTATAGTACGTATGTGTTCAAGCTTCGTTCTTTGCCATTCGGTACTATGAGGCGGTTGGCTCCCCGCTTGGACTCGAACACAGATCACCACGTCTGAAATTTAACAGGCGCTTACCACGCCATCACGAGAACCCCTCCTGTGACTATAGGAAGTTCTCTCGTCTCTAACGAAAGAATGCATCGCCTTGAAGGTATAACATATCAAGTATAAACAAGTGATAACTATTGAAGCGTACCCTAACTGTTATAAGTTTCATTAAGCAGTATAAAAAAATGGCAACTGTAAAAAATTACGAGAGGTTAGATGTCCTATTTTTGTTTTTAGGATTCGCGTACTACTTGCTTCATTTGAAACGTACCATGTATGCATCCTTGACAGTATACGGCCAATTTATACAGTCTCGTAAATACTCACCGTTTCTTTCATCATCGATTTGCCATCTATGTACGTTAAGCAAAAAGCGGCAAATTTTCTAGGCCTAAACTTGGTTCAGTTAATCTTTAAGGTCAAAGAACTAGCCCAATACTGTGACTGCTGCCACCATGATGCCGAAATAATCATAACGTCTGGCAATGTTGAACATATTTCACGAAAGTCGAATATCCTAAAAGCTTTAAATAATAATAATAATAATGGAGCCCGTATATTAAACGAAGTCGGAATTATACGGAAGTCATCCACATATAAAAAAAAAACAAAAGATATAGAACCTTCTATGATTTTCGATAAAAGAGATACGAATTCAAATAGATTTACTTGTTTCGCATGGTTATGGTAAATAGTTGATCGGTTACTTTGCCTTTAAGTTGCATAATTATATCTATAGATTCAAGTTCATGTTTAAGTTTCACATAGAGACTCCGCACAAGAAGCCTACTCTAACACGTATAGGATATACGTTTGGTACATATGTAGTCAGACGACTGAATCGCGTTTCGTTGACGTCGTTCCACGAAAAGGTGAATAGCTGCTGATTGATTAACTGTTTTAAACAACATTAGAAGGGTTATCCAGCTATTCCGTGAAGCTGAACAGATTCGCTACCTATAATAACAATATGCTATATCTTTTGGTACGAGAGGCTTCAAAATACAGACAGTAAATGTTTGAGGATTTAGCCTAAAATATAGTTTAGTTCGATCTGATGCTTATTTGCTTCAAACAATCAATACCCAACTATGAAAACGATCTTCAAAAGAGACTAGTACGTACCTGAGACACTTATCAAATATAGATCGGTGTGGAAACGAAGAGCTAGAAATCCTACTAATTCTCGATAAATTCAATGTCAGCTTATTAACCAGTGTCTCGGTACTATTCGATACACGATCAAAACAAACAATATTTTGTCATTTATGGCCTAAAAAACAGTGCGGGAACAACCTGTTTTCGTGGAAAATTTCTCCTACAATTGGTAAAAGATATATCGGATGTTTCTGGAATAGAATAGTCAATAATAAAAACGACCATTGTTGTAAATAGTGTTGGACACGTATATTCAGTTTGCTAATGTGGACTGCCGAAGCTGCGTCAGGCAAATCCGACAACTTACTGGTTCACTAGTTTTTTTTTTTTTTTTTTTTTTTTTTTTTTCTGCACAGACTCGAATGTTATTCCAGTATCGTTGTCGTCATAGATTGATGTGCTTGGATAATGAGCAATAATAGGGTACCAGCAATTGAGTCAAACCGAATTTTGAATGCTTAATAAAGCTTCTCTGTCGACCAGCCATATTTTAATTAGCCTGAATGATTTCCAATATTTTTGAGAGTGACCAATGGTGGTGTTCAGGCGATCAACGAGATTAGTGAGGCTCCACAGAGATCTATTGTGAGGACAATGTACTCAACGCGAAAAAATGCCCTTCACACAACGTCGTGTAATCTCAGAAATGGACACGTCTTGGTAGGACAAGAAGTTTCTTCGAAGCAGATCGTACGACTGCTTAACGTTAGCGCCCATTGTACGGTAACGTCAGTTTGAGGTTGCTTGTCCTATGTTGAGCCATTATTTTCACACCAGATTAATATTGATAAAAAGCAACTAAACAAGATATTGTACAAATCTATTTCGACTGAATGGTTTACGTATCTCGAGCATCATATTGAACGGTCATGGTTAATGAAAAAGTTCAAAGTGGCACCTGACAGGGTGTCGCATGCCCTATTAGCCGTTTTCGGGCAGGGCATAAGTATACATTAGACAGATTGGAGTGCGTTATAATCGTATAACAGTCGAATGCGTGAAATCTTCTTAACTACAGCCTCCGTAATAAGAGTAAAACCTTTGTGGGATCAGCCTTACGTACCGATTTTCTTCTCAGTAAGTTCATTAACTCTACTATGATAGTAGCGGTTTGTCGCAACGTCCGACGCGTCCGGCGATCTTTAACGGGAACCTTCCATTGTACTCGACAAGTTTTAATGATGAGCTAATTTTATCCGCTGCATCAAGACACGGAAATTCATGATCGTTCTTCCACATTTGCTATGAGAAATTAATAAAGGTGGCCGAATTTTTTTTGTATGAGCTTGACCAGCATCACGAACATTTTCTATATCAATATTTGTTCGCCAGACAAATTTCACGTACGCAAAAAAAATCAGGGTTAAACTATTTCGCCACACTTATTCTAGATCCTTGATACAAAATTTGAGAGAAATCGGACTTCATCCAGATGTGATTAGATTGAGGTCTCGCTTACGAATCATGTACCAATCTGAAACGATGAAAAAATAGAATTGCAAATGACTTCCGATAAATAGCAGCCATATTTTGAATCAATCGAAATTTACGCGCACAGCAGCTTCCTCTTTTGTGTGGTTTCTGACTCATTCTACCCCTCCCACAGCCCCTTGCTCACCTGTTTCTATTTTTCATCTTTCGTTGCACCAATTTTCCGCGACATTTTGTCCGTCTTTCTCAGACTTCGTCTTCCCTTTAATGTTTTTGCATTTAGATGTTCGTCCAATATATTTCGGTAGAAGTACATTATTAATTTCATTTGTACGAATAAAGTCAGTAAGTGGAGGACGCATTTTCAGATGCGTATATGTACTGATGGGAGAAAAGTTCTTTGAAGTTTAGCAGTTTTCACGTATTTTTACTATGTATTCCTCTGTATCTAGCTTAACAAACGTAAAATGAGGACCATCAAACTGTCAAGAGACTTTTGCCCCGCGCTATCTATCTATCTATCTATATATACATATATACATGAGAGAGAGAGAGAGAGAGAGAAAGAGCGAGATACGTCGATTTCGTCTGATTAACGGAAGCTGTTATCATTGCAGCGGTTAGACACATGATGCATGTGGATACTATTTCGTTGCCGCGATGCTGGCGCCTATCTAAGCCTCCTGTTACGCCTATTTATCCTTTTGCAATTCCGAAGGATCTTAGTTTTAGTTCTAATATATGATGTATTTGCTAACGCTAAAGTTTTATCTCAAGTCTGCACCTAGCAGCATCGTTGCAGCCGATCGCTAAACATGTATCGGATTAATTCGACAATATAGATACAATCTACATATATATATACCTATCTAGCGAGCTCATTAGTAATCGACGAGATGTATGAGAGGTTGTGAAATGACAGAGAAATGATTCCATTACTCTGATAAGCGATCTCGAAATACCCTAACTGTTTTTGTATTAAACCGTACCGGAACAGATCTATGAATCATGCTGTTCAGAATTATGCGTTAGGCGTTTAAGATAGAGCCCTTTGACGCCACCACCGATGACAAATACAAAAGGAAAAATGTTAATAAGGTACCTAATTTGACATCAATATAATGATGATGATGATACCGTCCGATTTAGTCAAATGATTTATGAATACCATAAGAAAAACTTTTGCCACAATGAGATCGTACTTGAGTTGTAGGGAACAATAAGCGGGAACCATTTGTAAGGCATAGGTTACCCAAAGCGTTTTTCTGTCCTACCTGCTAAGGAGTACAAGACGGGTGTATGTAAGTTTTGGGGAGCGAGGTGTTCTTGTACAGTGCGGCCCGTACGAATTCAGTTTAGCTTGATCCGAACAAAAGAGTTAATTTCACGTCATACTAACAAACTCTGTATAATCCCTAACCATACTTTGGCATACGTACCTACTTCCTATTCATGTCATTGTGAAGAAATCATGAATACAGACGATATCATTAATCAACAACGAAAGAAAATAGCGGCACCGAGTCTGTACTAATTTTCGCTCAAGAAGGAGATGTTTATCTTCTCTAGGTTGTCTGTAAATCGGCTGCATTTAGATTCAGGTATTAGAGCATCGGCAAAGAGACGCCATAGATCTTGCTGCGTTTTCTGAGGATGAAATATTTACACGTGGTAGGTACAGCAGGCAACGTATGTTATCGATTACCATTTATTTACCAGCACGTCGCGTCGGGCGATCAAACAGTTCACTAATCAAGAGCACAAACTCGAATCTAGCAGTAGATGCAATAGCTTTAAATCAAGCCAGATTGAAAAGTCAAATAACTTGCAGAAATTTAGTGAAGAGAATAAACAAGTGGGAGGAAAAGGGCAGATATAGTTATGGATCGAGTTAAGCGAAGTATGGATAGAAATAGGAAAACGTGATGGACCTTGTTAGAAGTGTACAGAATACAAGACACTGACCGATATGCGATAGGGCAACCGGATCAATTCCCAAACAGATTGATATGCCAGAAGTACCCTTACAGGCAGTTCTAACGGACTTGAAATAAATGGTGGTCACTCAAAGAGATTACTACCACACACGCGGTTTCGCACCGTACGACAAAAAGAGAGCTGCGCAGAAATTACTAGATGGCTCGCTGGAGCTGAAGAATATGCCTGCTCACCCAGTTCTGCCATTGAGAAGAATAGTTCAGAAAGAACAAAGAGATATATGTTTAGGCAGGTGACCCACCAGTGGATCATGCAGATGCATTCAGTAAGGCCAACTACATTGAGGCACCGTTAAAAGACCTGCCAGAGAAGTTCATGAACGCCCAGTCGGCCACCAATAACGAGACTTACCCCTCTGGTCTGGTTATGAGGAGATCAGGATCGAGGAAGGAATAGCTCCTGCAGAGATTTCGAAGAAAATTTGCGAAAAGATATTGAAAAGCCGACTGAGAGCATCCACATGCTGAGCAGGCAAAAGAAAGAGCTTGTCAGACAGAAAAAGGAGTTGTTCCTTGAAGGAAGAAAGAATGTTACAGGGCAGATGGAGCACAGCAGATATTCATATAAACTGTTTGAACAAACACGGAGACCGTAAACATGATGGTACAAGAAAATAACTTTGTGCTTTAGATGTGACAAGCAATTGGGGAAGGAATGCTTGGAGAAGTTTAGAATGGCAAACCTCGTAAAGCGAACTTTCGAAGCTTTTGATAAGCGGTAGACGCTCAATGAGCTATTAGGTCTTGCCACTAAAAAGTGGCCGGAGGCTGTGTTCAATCGCTCCTCGTTCGCACCTGAGATAGACAAGCAATGGTAGTTATCCAGTGCTTTGTGAGAGACAAAACGCTGATGGGACAGCTCTCTGCGCAGAACCCATCTGCTACAGCAGTTCTAAATCTACCGAAAAGTTAGGCGCTTCGCAAGGAACTGCAAAAAATATAGTACAAAGCGGACAAAGTACTTCAAATGCAGCGTCGTGGACTATGTCACCAAGGGCTGCACGAATAGTGCTGTCGATTGCAAAAAATACAGGACACCCGTAAAGCGGTCGGGTAAATGAGGAACGGCCGAAAACAAGCCTCTCCCCCCCCCCCCCCCCCCCAGAAGTAACCTAAGAAAGGGCCGCAACAGCAAGATAGCGACGGTGGTGGAAAAAGCGGAAGAGGCACAGAAAAGAAAAGGTAAGGCAATAGCTGTTGAGGTGAGGACTTTAAGCGTCTTATGGGGCTTTAAGTGGGGGATATGGAAATGCATGTAGGAGAGGAGTCAACAAAAATGCTATAGAGACGTTAACGCGAAGTCCGTAAAATGGGAGATCATATACATTCGCCAGAAAATGTTACTTACAGTGCGCATTGAAAAACTAGCGCGGTAACAGATCCCCTATCAAAGAAAAGATGGCAGATCTAAAGACTCGATCACTTCCGGCTCAAAAATCGTGAGATCGAAACCGCTTAATTGTTAAACAACTGTTTAGGCGAATGCTTATAGAAGCTTGTGGGAGGGCGTCACCAAGATCCTCCCGGCAGGAAGGTAACTACTGGTTTTCCGATGGATATCTGAAACCGTGAGGGCCCACTGCGATTGTGTCCAACTACGACGAAAATGAACAAGAAGAAGTATCTGGCAGATCAGAAAAACCAGCCAAGGGGAAAAATGCGGCGATACAGACTAGGAGAATGACGAACGCTTGAAATTCTACTTGCAAAACACTCTTATCGTCATTAAGCGAAGTTAGATAGGAGAGTGAACAAAATTTATCGAAGAGGCGGAAAAAGGCAGGTATGGCTTACTATACTAAATCATTATGACCAAGCTGAAAAGTGGTCTCACGCACAGTTTCTACGGCAGCCACTGGGAGGTGCCAATTTTAGCGAAGACTTATCAGAGGTTTTGGTGGAAGAGATCAAAACCGAGCAAGAGAGCAGGTCTATCTTCATAATTATTTCTAAACACCATAGCAGTAGTAGAAGATGTTATCATTATTTTCTCGAAACAAGACAACCGCTGTCCAAACTTTAATACAAAAGAAAAATCTACTCTTGCAACTATCAAAAGAATCCTTGAAGAAGCGCATTAGGAAAGACTGTGAAGGCGAACGACCAGGGGGTTCGTTTTACTAATTCTACTAGACTTGAAGAATGTCTTGTAGATGGCAAACTGGGGTATCATTATGAGAGCAGATGGGAACAAAGGTATGTCTCCCTACCTATGGGTGCTCATGTTTTCATACATTACAACTAGTAAGGTGAACACGGGGCATGAAAAATGGGGTACATCTTTGGGATCTGCAGTGGGCCTCACCGTGTGAAATCTTACATACGATGACATGTCTGACACTCCGGGTCTGCCGGGTGAAGTCGGATGTGTACCGTACACCAATCACCTAACCCTGTTAAGAGAAGAAACGTCCTTTATGATATGGAAAACTTTGCATTAGCTATAATAAAAGCTCGGATGGAGAAACGTTTTCTCAACGTTACACCAAAAAAGGGTAAGGCGATATAGTTGACCAGCAGGAAAATGTACCAAGCAGTGAACGTTTGCTTTTGCCTACTGACATGGCTTTCAAGAAAAAATAGGCAGACTCTAGCTTCCGCACAAACAACGGTTTCAATCAGAGTAACCCGAGCGTATCGAAGAGTTTCTACTGAAGCCACCCTAGTATTTGCCAAGATGCCACCCTGAGATCTACCGGCTGAAGAAAAATCCAAACTCTGCCTCGGTGAGGCATAAAATCCAGTCAGAAGAGCCACGTTGCAAGAGTGGCAACAAAAATGGGCGTGGGATGTACCAGAAGTTTAAACGCACCATGATTCCCATCATTGCTACATATTATGCTTGGCCATACGAGGAGTTCACGTATCACGTGATGCAAATCATAACCCGCCGCG